>NC_091364.1:22356690-22394190 GCF_038502225.1 Cherax quadricarinatus | reverse complement strand
ACAGCCACATCAACAGCCACATCAGCCATATCAGCAGCCACTTCAGCAGCTACATTAGCAGCCACATCATCAGCCACATCAGCAGCGCAGCAGAGACAAAGCTTTACATTCCGGCACCAGACTTTTCCACTAATTCTCGGCGTGTGAAGCGAGAGGCTTACCCACCAGGCCACGGGCCACCCCTGGCATATTGGCACATTACAAAACGTATACTTTACAACACATTTTTGTAACGCATGTTTTCTAACATATATTTAAAAGTACATCCACTTGTTTTCTGAATTCTACAATGTTTCAACACTAACTTAAATGTCACTTAACCCGCGATAATTCCCTTTAATACGTTAAATTACGGAGACAACACAAGTGACTGACACTGACGGAGGAACCACAAGTGACTGACGGAGGAACCACAAGTGACTGACGGAGGAACCACAAGTGACTGACGGAGGAACCACAAGTGACTGACGGAGGAACCACAAGTGACTGACGGAGGAACCACAAGTGACTGACACTGACGGAGGAGCCACAAGTGACTGACACTGACGGAGGAACCACAACACAAGTGACTGACACTGACGGAGGGACCACAACACAAGTGACTGACACTGACGGAGGGACCACAACACAAGTGACTGACACTGACGGAGGGACCACAACACAAGTGACTGACACTGACGGAGGAACCACAACACAAGTGACTGACACTGACGGAGGAACCACAACACAAGTGACTGACACTGACGGAGGAACCACAAGTGACTGACACTGACGGAGGAACCACAACACAAGTGACTGACACTGACGGAGGAACCACAAGTGACTGACACTGACGGAGGAACCACAACACAAGTGACTGACACTGACGGAGGAACCACAAGTGACTGACACTGACGGAGGAACCACAACACAAGTGACTGACACTGACGGAGGGACCACAACACAAGTGACTGACACTGACGGAGGAACCACAACACAAGTGACTGACACTGACGGAGGAACCACAACACAAGTGACTGACACTGACGGAGGAACCACAAGTGACTGACACTGACGGAGGAACCACAACACAAGTGACTGACACTGACGGAGGAACCACAAGTGACTGACACTGACGGAGGAACCACAACACAAGTGACTGACACTGACGGAGGAACCACAAGTGACTGACACTGACGGAGGAACCACAACACAAGTGACTGACACTGACGGAGGGACCACAACACAAGTGACTGACACTGACGGAGGAGCCACAACACAAGTGACTGACACTGACGGAGGAACCACAACACAAGTGACTGACACTGACGGAGGAACCACAACACAAGTGACTGACACTGACGGAGGAACCACAACACAAGTGACTGACACTGACGGAGGAACCACAACACAAGTGACTGACACTGACGGAGGAACCACAACACAAGTGACTGACACTGACGGAGGAACCACAACACAAGTGACTGACACTGACGGAGGAACCGCAACACAAGTGACTGACACTGACGGAGGAACCACAACACAAGTGACTGACACTGACGGAGGAACCACAACACAAGTGACTGACACTGACGGAGGAACCACAAGTGACTGACACTGACGGAGGAACCACAACACAAGTGACTGACACTGACGGAGGAACCACAACACAAGTGACTGACACTGACGGAGGAACCACAACACAAGTGACTGACACTGACGGAGGAACCACAACACAAGTGACTGACACTGACGGAGGAACCACAACACAAGTGACTGACACTGACGGAGGAACCACAACACAAGTGACTGACACTGACGGAGGAACCACAACACAAGTGACTGACACTGACGGAGGAACCACAACACAAGTGACTGACACTGACGGAGGAACCACAACACAAGTGACTGACACTGACGGAGGAACCACAACACAAGTGACTGACACTGACGGAGGAACCGCAACACAAGTGACTGACACTGACGGAGGAACCGCAACACAAGTGACTGACACTGACGGAGGAACCACAACACAAGTGACTGACACTGACGGAGGAACCACAAGTGACTGACACTGACGGAGGAACCACAACACAAGTGACTGACACTGACGGAGGAACCACAACACAAGTGACTGACACTGACGGAGGAACCACAACACAAGTGACTGACACTGACGGAGGAACCACAACACAAGTGACTGACACTGACGGAGGAACCACAACACAAGTGACTGACACTGACGGAGGAACCACAACACAAGTGACTGACACTGACGGAGGAACCACAACACAAGTGACTGACACTGACGGAGGAACCACAACACAAGTGACTGACACTGACGGAGGAACCACAACACAAGTGACTGACACTGACGGAGGAACCACAACACAAGTGACTGACACTGACGGAGGAACCACAACACAAGTGACTGACACTGACGGAGGAACCACAACACAAGTGACTGACACTGACGGAGGAACCACAACACAAGTGACTGACACTGACGGAGGAACCACAACACAAGTGACTGACACTGACGGAGGAACCACAACACAAGTGACTGACACTGACGGAGGAACCACAACACAAGTGACTGACACTGACGGAGGAACCACAACACAAGTGACTGACACTGACGGAGGAACCACAACACAAGTGACTGACACTGACGGAGGAACCACAACACAAGTGACTGACACTGACGGAGGAACCACAACACAAGTGACTGACACTGACGGAGGAACCACAACACAAGTGACTGACACTGACGGAGGAACCACAACACAAGTGACTGACACTGATGGAGGAACCACAACACAAGTGACTGACACTGACGAAGGAACCGCAACACAAGTGACTGACACTGACGGAGGAACCGCAGCACAAGTGACTGACACTGACGGATGAACCACAACACAAGTGACTGACACTGACGGAGGAACCACAACACAAGTGACTGACACTGACGGAGGAACCGCAACACAAGTGACTGACACTGACGGAGGAACCGCAACACAAGTGACTGACACTGACGGAGGAACCGCAACACAAGTGACTGACACTGACGGAGGAACCACAACACAAGTGACTGACACTGACGGAGGAACCGCAACACAAGTGACTGACACTGACGGAGGAACCACAACACAAGTGACTGACACTGACGGAGGAACCACAACACAAGTGACTGACACTGACGGAGGAACCACAAGTGACTGACACTGACGGAGGAACCACAACACAAGTGACTGACACTGACGGAGGAACCACAACACAAGTGACTGACACTGACGGAGGAACCACAAGTGACTGACACTGACGGAGGAGCCACAACACAAGTGACTGACACTGACGGAGGGACCACAACACAAGTGACTGACACTGACGGAGGAACCACAACACAAGTGACTGACACTGACGGAGGAACCACAACACAAGTGACTGACACTGACGGAGGAACCACAACACAAGTGACTGACACTGACGGAGGAACCACAACACAAGTGACTGACACTGACGGAGGAACCACAACACAAGTGACTGACACTGACGGAGGAACCACAACACAAGTGACTGACACTGACGGAGGAACCACAACACAAGTGACTGACACTGACGGAGGAACCACAAGTGACTGACACTGACGGAGGAGCCACAACACAAGTGACTGACACTGACGGAGGAACCACAAGTGACTGACACTGACGGAGGAACCACAAGTGACTGACACTGACGGAGGAACCACAACACAAGTGACTGACACTGACGGAGGAACCACAACACAAGTGACTGACACTGACGGAGGAACCACAACACAAGTGACTGACACTGACGGAGGAACCGCAACACAAGTGACTGACACTGACGGAGGAACCACAACACAAGTGACTGACACTGACGGAGGAACCACAACACAAGTGACTGACACTGACGGAGGAACCACAACACAAGTGACTGACACTGACGGAGGAACCACAACACAAGTGACTGACACTGACGGAGGAACCACAACACAAGTGACTGACACTGACGGAGGAACCACAACACAAGTGACTGACACTGACGGAGGAACCACAACACAAGTGACTGACACTGACGGAGGAACCACAACACAAGTGACTGACACTGACGGAGGAACCACAACACAAGTGACTGACACTGACGGAGGAACCACAACACAAGTGACTGACACTGACGGAGGAACCACAACACAAGTGACTGACACTGACGGAGGAACCACAACACAAGTGACTGACACTGACGGAGGAACCACAACACAAGTGACTGACACTGACGGAGGAACCACAACACAAGTGACTGACACTGACGGAGGAACCACAACACAAGTGACTGACACTGACGGAGGAGCCACAACACAAGTGACTGACACTGACGGAGGAACCGCAAGAACTAGGTGCAATATGTGTGTTTTTGTTAGGTGTTTCTGATCTACACCAGACTGCCCATCCAAGTAACTTCTGGCCCAATCAGAAACCTAGAGTGACGTGTCTAGCCAATCAAATTTCAGGAATGACTCGTAACTGTCCTGAGCCGCTTGTTAGCGCTCCCTTTCTTCTTCTTCTTCTTCTTCTTCTTCTTCTTCTTCTTCTTCTTCTTCTTCTTCTTCTTCTTCTTCTTCTTCTTCTTCTTCTTCTTCTTCTTCTTCTTATTATTATTATTATTATTATTATTATAATTATGAAGGATGGAAGGCATTCAGGCTTAATTCATGGAATTGGAGCACAGATCCAATTCCCTAGATCAAGAGCCCCTCACCAGCATGTGTGTACTCACCTATATGTGGTTGCAAGTGTCGAGTCATAGCTCCTGGCCCTGCCTCTTCACTGGTCGATACTAATTCACTCTCTCCCTGCTCCATGATCTTTATCATACCTGTTCTTAAAGCTATGTATGGAACTTGCTTCCACTACCTCACTCTCCAGATTATTCCGCCTCCTGACAACTCCAAGGCTGAAGAAATACTTCCTAACATCCCTATGACTCATCTGGGTTTTCAGCTTCCAATTGTGTCCCCTTGTTCCTGTATCCCATCTATGAAACATTCGAGCCCTGTCCACGTTGTCTATTCCTCTCAGTATTTTATACGTTATCATATTACCCCCCGTCCCTCCTATCCTCTAGTGTCATCAGGTTGAGTTCCCTTAACCTCTCCTCATAAGACATACCCCTCTGTTCCGGGATTAGTTTCGTTGTAAACCTTTGTACTTTCTCTAATTTCCTGACGTGGGTGTGGGTTCCAAACTGGTGCTGCATACTTCAATATGGATCTGACGTACACGGTGTACAGGGTCCTGAACGATTCCTTATTGAGATGTCGGAAAGCTATTCCTAGATTTGCCAGGCGCCCATATGCTGCAGCAGTTATTTGGTTGATGTGTGACTCAGATGTGCTCGGTATTACATCCACCCCAACATCCTTTTTCCTTGATTGAGGTTTGTAGTCTCTGCCCCCCTACACCGTAACTCCGTCTGCGGTCTTCTTTGCCCTTCCCCAATCTTCATGACTTTGCACTTGGTGGGGTTGAACTCCAGGAGCTGGTTGCTGGACCAGGTCTGCAGCCTGTCCAGATCCCTTTGTAGTTCTGCCTGATCCTCGTCCGATTGAATTCTCATCAACATCACATTATCTGCAAACAGGGACACTTCTGAATCTATTTCTTCCATCATGTCATTCACATATAAGAAACAGCACCGGTCCTAGGACTGAACCCTGTGGAACCCTGATCGTCACAGGCGCCCACTCTGACACCTCGTCAAGTACCATGACTTGCTGCTGTCTTCCCGTCAGGTATTATCTGATCCATCGCAGTACCTTCCCTGTTATACCTGCCTGGTCCTCCAGCTTTTGCGCTAATCTCTTGTGTGGAAGTGTCAAAAACCTTCTTGAATTCCAAGAAAACGCAATCTACCCACTCCTGTCTCTCTTGTCTTACTGCTGTCACCTTGTGATAGATTATTATTATAATCAAGGGAGAAGCGCTAAACCCGGAGGATTATACAGCGCCTAGGGGGGGATGTGGAAGGCATTAAGACTTAATTCGGGGAACTGGAGCATAGATCCAATTCCCTAAATCAAGAGCCCCTCACCAACATCAAGGATCCTTGTGATAGAACTCCAGTAGGTTTTTGACACAGGATTTCCCATCCCTGAATCCGTGCTGGTTGTCGTTGATAAGCTCATTCCTTTCTAGATGCTCCTTGACTTTGCATACTATAGTAAGTAAGTAAGTAAGTAAGTTTATTCAGGTATACACAAATACAGTTACATAGAATTATCATACATAGCAGCATATGTGTAGAGAACCTGGGATAACCCAAAAAAGTCAGACACAGTGACTTATTTCCATTGGGGTCCTTTTACCTTATTATTATAATATTAAGGTTATAATTTTTTCTTATTATTCTACAATGAAGATAACATCTTATTATCATACTAAAAAGACTATCTACTACACGAGGGTCATTAAGACTATCTACAATACGAGGGTCATTACTAGGAATAAGGTAAAATTTACACGTATGTTAGCTAAAAAACAGAAAATCATTCCCCTCCCTTTCTGTAGCTACATTCATCAGACACCTTTTGGCACTCTTCTTGAACTGGTTCATGCTATGACTGGCTTTGACATGTGCGGATAGTCTGTTCCATTCCTTTATTGCTGTACAATAAAAGGTGTTTGAAGCCTGGCCAATGACTGTGGGTACTACAAAGTTGTGCTCTCTCCCCCTAGTACTATGATTGCTTTGGTTCCCAACCTTGACAAAATTGACAGCAAGATATTCTGGACACTGTTTGTGAGCAATTTTATAAAAATGATTTAGCTTCACTTGTTTTACTCTGTCGTCAACATTCAGCATATCCAACTGCTGTAATTCATCCTGGCCTACATGTTCTCTTGGTCCCAGCCTCAGGATGAATCTTACGATTTTGTTCTGGGTGATTTGCAGTCTATCTTTCAGTTTTTTTTTGTCAAGGCAGAGTACCATGAAGAGCAAGCATAATCCATATGGCATTGTATAAGGGCTAGACATAGGGTCCTGCGAGCCTCAGTAGGTAGACACTGTGCTTGTCTATACAGGAACTTCAGTCTGGCATTCGCTTTCTTTACTACACTGTTCCCTATCAATTCTCCTGACATGCATGGGTCAAAGGGGATTCCCAGATATTTTACTGATGAAACCAAAGTGATGGACTCCCCATTACACTGGACATTAAAATTATTTACCCTTCTCAGTTTATGTTTCGTGCCAAAGAGAATGGCTTCAGTTTTCCCTAGGTGTAATGATAGTTTGTTGTCTACTAACCATTTGCTGCAGGACTCCAGTTCCAGTGTTAAAAACATTAGCAATATCTTGTGGGTCTTTACCTGACAATAACAGAGCACTGTCATCTGCATACAGTAGGAATTTGCACTTGACACTGATAGGCATATCATTGACATAACATAAGAATAATAAGGGACCCAGAATACTACCTTGGGGAACTCCACATGTTATCGGCAGGGGTTCTGATTCCATTTTGTTGATTTTGATTATTTGTCTCCTGTTGCTAAGGTACGACTTAAACCAGTCTACAGAACCTATACCGATAGCTTGAAGTTTCTTACATAATATATTGTGGTTGACAGTATCGAAGGCCTTTTGCAGGTCTAAGGTTACCATACCTATGAGGTTCCCATTTGACATTTCTGTTCTCAAGTAATCCATCAGATTAATAAGGGAGATGTCGGTTGAGTAGGATCTTCTAAAGCCCGATTGATAGCTATGGAGAATGTTGTTGTCATTAAGGTACTTAACTACTTGAGAATACGCCGCCCTCTCTAGAATTTTAGATATTATACATAATATACTAACAGGCCTATAGTTGCTTACATCAGACCTACTATTTTTCTTGAAGATAGGAGTAACTCTGGCCTCCTTGAACCCCTCCGGTACGGTATTAGTGATGATTGATAGATTTATTATGTGAGCAATAGGGATTGACAGTTCAGAAGCACCATCTTTTAGGAACTTAGACGGGATGTTATCAGGGCCTGTGCTCTTAGTTGGGTTTAACCTGCTTAGTTCTTTTTTAATAAAGTCATGAGATACACTTACTAGTTGACAACTGTTTGGGGTTACCTCTTTATTGGTATAGTATGTTTGAAACTTATCAGAGTCTGCGTTAAAGGTATTTGATGCAGCTCGTAGTTTACTTACTAGTGTTGATGCAACAGATGTGTAGTAGGAATTAAAGCAATTTGCCACCTTAGATGTTTCGTGGCATACCTCATTATCGATAGTGAGTACTATGTTAGACCTATCTACTGGCTTATGGCTATACCCCAACTGTTTTATTTGTTGCCAGAGCTTTCTGGGGTTATGCTTATACTCTTCAATTTTTGAGCAATAGTGCTTTGCCTTTGCTCCTTTTATGTCTCTGTACTCTGCTCCTCACCCTTTGGAATTCATTTAATACTGCAATATCCTGTCTGTTTGCTTTCAATCTTTTTAGCAGCTGGTCTCTGAATTTCATATTATCTAATATCTCAGTAGTCATCCAGGGTTCAGTTCTTCGTTTAATCCTAACCTCTTTAACTGGTGCAATATTATCAAGGATGGTAGTGAACATTGTTTTGAATTTTTCCCAGGCATCATTTACGTCAATGCAACTTGTTATCTCTGTCCAGTCACAATTGTGTAGCCTATTTACCAGTGTTTCTTTACAGTAGTTTCTAGTTGACCTAATTTTTATTGTCCTGTGTAGGCCTATCCTATCCCTAGTGATATTCCTGGTGCAGTAAATGATGAAATGATCACTAAGACCTGTGGTAATGACGCCTGACTGACTAATGTTCTCACCGCGGTTACAAAGTATGTGGCCAATTAGGGTGGCTGAGAACTGTGTGATCGGGTTGGTGTATTAATTAGTTGAGTGTAACTATTTAATCCTAGAATTTGCTTATACCTTTTGCATAGCCCGTTATTTTGCTGCTGAAAACAGATGTTGAAGTCGCCCAGTATTATTGTCTCGCAATTGTTTTCAACTCCGGACAAGACTCTGGAAAAGTCTTCTGAGAACTGGTCCTGGGTAGGAGGGCGGTAACTAGTTCCTTCTAAGATGGGTTTGGTCTTGGGAAGCAGCACTTCAAACCATAGAATCTCCAGTTTATTGTTATTTAAATCAGGTCTTGGGTTGTAAGCTAAGTCATTTCTAATGTAGGCACATACTCCACCACCCTTTCTGTTCCTATCTAAGCGTTTTATATTGTAACCTTCTATTTTGACCTCGTCGTCAGTCACCATATTCAACCAAGATTCAGAGATGGTTATAACTGCCGCCCTAATTTTGTTAGCTAGAATCCTAATCTCTGCCAATTTAAGAAGAAGTGATCTTGCATTGACATGAGTAAAGTGAAGGCCTGTTTTCATAAAACAATTATAATCATCAATATATGGCAATGGGTCATTTGTATTAAAAATAGGTAAATCAATGTCATCACTGCTAAAGGGTAACTGTGCCAAAGTGCATTTGTTACACACAAAATGAATTCTGGCACCGTTGCTATAATTGTACATACATCCATCATGCACCCACCACTTACACATTTTACATAAGGTGCCTTTTCTGTTTTTCATGCGTACTTTAGTACAGTGTATGTACCTGTTTGGTGGTGTTTGAGATAATAATGGCTGTATTGTCTCACATTGACCTATGTATGCATTACATATGGAGTTAAGGTTATCATTCCTAGCTACTAGACCGTCATTATCGCCGTCATTTATCTGTCTGTTTTGCCTTTGCACAATAGTTTGAGGTCCTGGATTAATTTTAAGAGCGCTACAATAAGAGCTGTGCCACTGTTTTTGTTTGGGTATGCGGTGTTGCCATACCTTGCGGCGATAGTGACATTTACTTTTCTGGTAGGATGGCAACTGTTGGGCTTTTACTGTCCAGGGCGCTGTTACTCCATTCACCTTTTCCAGCCTCCATGACTGATTTCTTTCTTCATGGAATTGAAGAAGAAAGATAAATATAATTGTGGCAGCCTGTACCCCCCTAATGCCTGCCATTTTCACTCTTCCCTCTTTTACTCATATACAATAATATTTATTTCTCTTTTCCAGTCCCTAGTATACTTAGTATCTGCTCTAGCGGTCACCACTGAATTACTAGTAAATTTTGTTCTTCAAAACCATCTTCACTGCTCACTTTTCCCTTAACTTCTCAAACCCCTTTCAGTTAACCCCTTATTACACACTCCCCTTCCCACCTCACTTCACAGTCTGGCTTCACCAATTACCTTCTAACTCCTTTTTATTCTGGTAGACCAGAAAGGTTTAATCAATGGTTTTATCCTTCCAAATCCCCCTCAATTCCATTTATCGGGGGTTTTGTCGTGTTGTTGTCTCCTGACCTGTTCTGCTGTCTCAGCCATTTTTAAAACACTGAGGGGAGTAACGCCACCTGACTTTCCTTGAGTTTATAGATATATTTGGCGTTTTCTGCTATGATTCTCTCACTGTACACTGGTCAGCTGAATATAGGTCAGCTACTAAAACATTAACCTTGACTGTTTAGCTATTCACTTCTTTCCCACGACTGTCACTGAGGGATAACCGTCCTATAACCTTGGAGTTTTGTTCTGTTGATTTGACGATGTCTCCTGTGTTTCCCTCTCGTTAGCACTGTTACAGGTGATATGATGGTGGTACAGATATGATGCTACTGTCAACAGATGAACGTCAGTAAAGATGAGAATTTCACTTCGCTAGTTGTACGTCTGGCAGTAGCTGCTGTTTGGATGCCGGTCAGCCATGTTTAAAGACTCAATTCTTTCCCTCGTTTGGCACTGAAGAAAAAAGTCCTACAGACCTGTCATTTCCTTGGAGATTTAGTTGATCAGGTTTTCTGCCACGTTGTCTTCCCGTTGAACACTGGTACAGTTGATATGGAGGTCAGTTATTTCATTGTAGTGGAAAACGTCTCATGTCTGGTTCACGTCTGGCAGTAGGTCTGGTACTTGAATGCCCGTCCCTCTTTTGTCATATTTAGTCCATTTCGTTGTCATCACCGTCAGTTTTTATGTCACTATAGGTTCCTTGCATGTTGTTGCAGCAGTACTTGCAAATTTGGCCATCACTGGAGTTTGGATAGGCCCAGGGGACAGCAAGATATAGGAGCAGCCTTGCTGCTTGCTGCGGCTGCAGACCAGTGACACTGGTCTGTAGTTTAACGAGGACAATTGTGTTTAAGATATACCATGAATTAAGGAAAGATCCTGGACTTCACCTTACGAAACAGACAAATCAAAAGTGATAGTAATTATATACAAGGTAGATTATAGAGGGAAAATGAACGTGTTATTAGAAGCTAGGCCATTGATAGGCTATTGATAGGCCATTCCCAGAGTTTGATAACAAAAGTAAACTTCTGTGGTCTACTTCAAAGTTACAACACTCATGTATCCCACTTAGAAGAATGCTCTTGTTATTATTGGAGTGTGTAGGGGTTAGTTTACCTGGCGTCTACCTATCTCCAGGTACGTACTCTCCAGTTAGGTAGGTAAGTAAGTAAGTTTATTCAGGTATACACAAATACAGTTACATAAAATTATCATACATAGCAGCATATGTGTAGAGAACCTGGGATAACCCAAAACAGTCAGACAGAGTGACTTATTTCCAAATTTATTATTTGAGCAATAGGGATTACCAATTCAGAAGCACCATCTTTTAGGAACTTAGACGGGATATTATCAGGGCCTGTGCTCTTAGTTGGGTTTAACCTGCTTAGTTCTCTTTGAATAAAGTCATGAGATACACTTACTAGTTGACAACTGTTTGGGGTTACCCCTTTATTGGTATAGTATGTTTGAAACTTATCAGAGTCTGTGTTAAAGGTATTTGATGCAGCTCGTAGTTTACTTACTAGTGTTGATGCAACAGATATGTAGTAGGAATTAAAGCAATTTGCCACCTTAGATGTTTCGTGGCATACCTCATTATCGATAGTGAGTACTATGTTAGACCTATCTACTGGCTTATGGCTATACCCCAACTGTTTTAGTTGTTGCCTGAGCTTTCTGGGGTTATGCTTATACTCTTCAATTTTTGAGCAATAGTGCTTTGCCTTTGCTCCTTTTATAAGTCTCTGTACTCTGCTCCTCACCCTTTGGAATTCATTTAGTGCTGCAATATCCTGTCTGTTTGCTTTAAATCTTTTTAGTAGCTGGTCTCTGAATTTCATATTATCTAATATCTCAGTAGTCATCCAGGGTTCAGTTCTTCGTTTAATCCTAACCTCTTTAACTGGTACAATATTATCAAGGATGGTAGTGAACAATTGTTTTGAATTTTTCCCAGGCATCATTTACGTCCGTGCAACTTGTTATCTCTGTCCAGGCACAATTGTGTAGCCTATTTACCAGTGTTTCTTTACTGTAGTTTCTAGTTGACCTCATTTTTATTGTCCTGTGTAGGCCTATCCTATCCCTACTGATTTTCCTGGTGCAGTAAATGATGAAATGATCACTAAGACCTGTGGTAATGACGCCTGACTGACTAATGTTCTCAGAGCGGTTACAAAGTATGTGGTCAATTAGGGTGGCTGAGAACTGTGTGATCCGGGTTGGTGTATTAATTAGTTGAGTGTAACTATTTAAACCTAGAATTTGCTTATACCTTTTGCATAGCCCGTTATTTTGCTGCTGAAAACAGATATTGAAGTCTCCCAGTATTATTGTCTCGCAATTGTTTTCAAGTCCGGACAATACTCTGGAAAAGCCTTCTAAGAACTGGTCCTGGGTAGGAGGGTGGTAACTAGTTCCTACTAAGATGGCTTTGGTCTTGTTTATTGTTATTTAAATCAGGTATTGGGTTGTAAGCTAAATCATTTCTAATGTAGGCACATACTCCACCGCCCTTTCTGTTCCTATCTAAGCGTTTTATATTGTAACCTTCTATTTTGACCTCGTCGTCAGTCACCATATTCAACCAGGATTCAGAGATGGTTATAACTGCCGCCCTAATTTTGTTAGCTAGAATCCTAATCTCTGCCAATTTAGGAAGAAGTGATCTTGCGTTGACATGAATAAAGTGAAGGCCTGCTTTCATAAAACAATCATAATCATCAATATATGGCAATGGGTCATATGTATTAAAATTAGGTGAATCAATGTCATCATTGCTAAAGGGTAACTGTGCCAAAGTGCATTTGTTACACACAAATTGAATTCTGGCACCGTTGCTATAATTGTACATACATCCATCATGCACCCACCGCTTACACATTTTACATAAGTTGCTTTTCTGTTTTTCATGCATACTTTAGTACAGTGTATGCACCTGTTTGGTGGTGTTTGAGATAATAATGGCTGTATTGTCTCACATTGACCTATGTATGCATTACATATGGAGTTAAGGTTATCATTCCTAGCTACTAGACCGTCATTATTGCCGTCATTTATCTGTCTGTTTTGCCTCTGCACAATAGTTTGAGGTCCTGGATTAATTTGGATATCACCACTTAAGAGCGCTACAATAAGAGCTGTGCCACTGTTTTTGTTTGGGTATGCGGTGTTGCCATACCTTGCGGCGATAGTGACATTTACTTTTCTGGTAGGATGGCAACTGTTGGGCTTTTACTGTCCAGGGCGCTGTTACTCCATTCACCTTCTCCAGCCTCCATGACTGATTTCTTTCTTCATGGAATTGAAGAAGAAAGATAAATATAATTGTGGCAGCCTGTACCCCCCTAATGCCTGCCATTTTCACTCTTCCCTCTTTTATTCATATACAATAATATTTATTTCTCTTTTCCAGTCCCTAGTACACTTAGTATCTGCTCTAGCGGTCACCACTGAATTACTAGTAAATTTTGTTCTTCAAAACCATCTTCACTGCTCACTTTTCCCTTAACTTCACACACCCCTTTCAGTTAACCCCTTATTGCACACTCCCCTTCCCACCTCACTTCACAGTCTGGCTTCACCAATTACCTTCTAACTCCTTTCCATTCTGGTAGACCAGAAAAGTTTAATCAATGGTTTTATCCTTCCAAATCCCCCTCAATTCCATTTATCGGGGGTTGTGTGGTGTTGTTGACGCCTGACCTGTTCTGCTGACTCAGCCATTTTTAAAACACTGAGGAAAGTAAACGCCACCTACAACCTGACTTTCCTTGAGTTTATAGATATATTTGTCTTTTTCTGCTATGATTCTCTCACTGTACACTGGTCAGTTGAATATAGGTCAGCTACTACAACAATAACCTTGACTGTTTAACTATTCACTTCTTTCCAACGACTGTCACTGAGGGATAACCGTCCTATAACCTTGGAGTTAGGTAGACTCCAGGTAGGAAGGTAGTTTACCTACCTCTGGGTAGACAGGTTGGAGTCTACCTACCTTCAGGTAGACAAGTTGGAGTCTACCTATCTCCAGGTAGACAAGTTGAAGTCTACCTACCTCCAGGTAGACAAGTTGGAGTCTACCTACCTCCACATAGACAAGTTGGAGTCTTCCTACTTGCAGGTAGGCAAGTTGGAGTCTACCTACCTCCAGGTAGGCAAGTTGGAGTCTTCCTACCTCCAGGTAGACAAGTTGGAGTCTACCTACCTCCAGGTAGGCAAGTTGGAGTCTACCTACCTCCAGGTAGGCAAGTTGGAGTCTACCTACCTCCAGGTAGACAAGTTGGAGTCTACCTACATCCAGGTAGGCAAGTTGGAGTCTACATACATCCAGGTAAACAAGATGGAGTCTACATACCTCCAGGTAGACAAGTTGTAGTCTACTTACCTCTATGTAGAAAAGATGGAGTCTATCTACCACCAGGTAGGCAAGTTGGAGTCTTCCTACCTCCAGGTAGGCAAGTTGGAGTGTACCTACCTCCAGGTAGACAAGTTGGAGTCTACCTACCTCCAGGTAGACAAGTTGGAGTCTACCTACCTCCCGGTAGACAAATTGGAGTCTACCTTCCTGAAAGTAGACAAGTTGGAGTCTACCTACCTCCAGGTAGGCAAGTTGGAGTCTTCCTACCTCCAGGTAGACAAGTTGGAGTCTAACTACCTCCAGGTAGGCAAGTTGGAGTCTACCTACCTCCAGGTAGGCAAGTTGGAGTCTACCTACCTGGAGGTAGACAAGATGGAGTCTACCTACCTCCAGGTAGGCAAGTTGGAGTGTACATACCTCCAGGTAGACAAGTTGGAGTCTACTTACCTCCAGGAAGACAAGTTGGAGTCTACCTACCTCCAGGTAAACAAGATGGAGTCTACCTACCTCCAGGTAGACAAGTTGTAGTCTACTTACCTACAGGTAGAAAAGATGGAGTCTATCTACATCCAGGTAGGCAAGTTGGAGTCTACCTACCTCCAGGTAGGCAAGTTGGAGTGTACCTGCCTCCAGGTAGACAAGTTGGAGTCTACCTACCTCCAGGTAGACAAGTTGGAGTCTACCTACCTCCAGATAGACAAGTTGGAGTCTACCTGCCTGAAAGTAGACAAGTTGGAGTCTACCTACCTCCAGGTAGACAAGTTGGAGTCTACCTACCTCCAGGTAGACAAGTTGTAGTCTAACTACCTCCAGGTAGACAAGTTGGAGTCTACCTACCTCCAGGTAGACAAGTTGGAGTCTACCTAATTCCAAGTAGACAAGTTGGAGTCTACCTGCCTCCGGGTAGGCAGGTAGGAGTATTCCTACCTCCAGGTAGACAAGTTGGAGTCTACCTACCCCCAGGTAGACATGTTGGAGTCTACCTATCTCCAGGTAGACAAGTTGTAGTCTACCTACATCCAGGTAGACAAGTTTTAGTCTACCTACCTCCAGGTAGACAAGTTGGAGTCTACCTACCTCCAGGTAGACAAGTTGTAGTCTACCTGCCTCCAGGAAGACAAGTTGGAGCCTACCTACCTCCAGGTAGACAAGTTGTAGTCTACCTGCCTCCAGGTAGGCAAGTTGGAGTCTACCTGCCTCCATGTAGACAAATTGGAGTCTGATAAATTAGACACATGTGCAACTCTTGGGTATCTTTATTGAGGAAACGTTTCGCCACACAGTGGCTTCATCAGTCCATACAAAGGAGAAACTTGAAGAACAGGAGGAGAATGAGGTAATCAGTCCCTCAACCTTGAGTCGATGTGTTCAGTCCATCAATCTTGAATAGAATACGGCATATCAGCGGAGAAGCAGCTTATAAACCGTATGGCAGGAGAGGTGCAGCAGTCGTAGGTCGTGTCACATTTGTTCAATGTGGAAGTAGGTTGTGCCCAAGAATTAGGCAAGCGAAGAAATCTACGCTTCTCCTATGTATGGACTGATGAAGCCACTGTGTGGCGAAACGTTTCCTCAATAAAGATACCCAAGAGTTGCACATGTGTCTAAATTATCAACATGTCGGTTCTCTGAACCATTCATCTACAAATTGGAGTCTACCTACCTCCAGGAAGACATGTTGGACTCTACCTACCTCCAGGTAGACAAGTTGGAGTCTACCTGCCTCCAGGTAGACAAGTTGGAGTCTACCTGCCTCCAGGTAGACAAGTTGGAGTCTACCTGCCTCCAGGTAGGCAACTGGGGTCTACCTAACTCCAGGTAGGCAAGTTGGAGTCTACCTACCTCCTGGTAGGCAAGTTGGAGTCTACCTACCTCCAAGTAGACAAGTTGGAGTCTACCTGCCTCCAGGTAGACAAGTTGTAGTCTACCTACCTCCAGGTACACAAGTTGTAGTCTACCTGCCTCCAGGTAGACAAGTTGTAGTGTAGCTGCCTCCAGGTAGACAAGTGTAGTCTCCCTACCTCCAGGTAGACAAGTGTAGTCTACCTGCCTCCATGTAGACAAGTGTAGTCTACCTGCCTCCAGGTAGACAAGTGTAGTCTACCTGCCTCCAGGTAGACAAGTGTAGTCTACCTGCCTCCAGGTAGACAAGTGTAGTCTACCTGCCTCCAGGTAGACAAGTGTAGTTAACCTGCCTCCAGGTAGACAAGTGTAGTCTACCTGCCTCCAGGTAGACAAGTGTAGTCTACCTGCCTCCAGGTAGACAAGTGTAGTCTACCTGCCTCTAGGTAGACAAGTGTAGTCTACCTGCCTCCAGGTAGACAAGTGTAGTCTACCTACCTCCAGGCAGACAAGTGTAGTCTACCTACCTCCAGGTAGACAAGTGTAGTCTACCTGCCTGTAGGTAGACAAGTGGAGTCTACCTGCCTCAAGGTAGACAAGTGTAGTCTACCTGCCTCCAGGTAGACAACTGTAGTCTACCTGCCTCCAGGTAAACAAGTGTAGTCTACCTGCCTCCAGGTAGAAAAGTGTAGTCTACCTGCCTCCAGGTAGACAAATGTAGTCTACCTGCCTCCAGCTAGACAAGTGTAGTCTACCTGCCTCCCGGTAGACAAGTGTAGTCTACCTACCTCCAGGTAGACAAGTGTAGTCTACCTGCCTCCAGGTAGACAAGTGTAGTCTACCTTCCTCCACGTAGACAAGTGTAGTCTACCTGCCTCCAGGTAGACAAGTGTGGTCTACCTGCCTCCAGGTAGACAAGTGTAGTCTATCTGCCTCCAGGTAGACAAGTGAAGTCTACCTGCCTCCAGGTAGACAAGTGTAGTCTACCTGCCTCCAGGTAGACAAGTGTAGTCTACCTGCCTCCAGGTAGACAAGTGTAGTTAACCTGCCTTCAGGTAGACAAGTGTAGTCTACCTGCCTCCAGGTAGACAAGTGTAGTCTACCTGCCTCCAGGTAGACAAGTGTAGTCTACCTGCCTCTAGGTAGACAAGTGTAGTCTACTTGCCTCCAGGTAGACAAGTGTAGTCTACCTACCTCCAGGCAGACAAGTGTAGTCTACCTACCTCCAGGTAGACAAGTGTAGTCTACCTGCCTGTACAGACAAGTAAGGTAGACAAGTGTAGTCTACCTACCTCCAGGTAGACAAGTGTCCAGGTAGACAAGTGTAGTCTACTGCCTCCAGGTAGACAAGTGTAGTCTACCTGCCTCCAGGTAGACAAGTGTAGTCTACCTGCAAGTGTAGTCTACCTCCTCCAGGTAGACAAGTGTAGTCTACCTGCCTCCAGGTAGACAAGTGTAGTCTACCTGCCTCCAGGTAGACAAGTGTAGTCTACCTGCCTCCAGGTAGACAAGTGTAGTCTACCTACCTCCAGGTAGACAAGTGTAGTCTACGTACCTCCAGGTAGACAAGTGTAGTCTACCTGTTTCCAGGTAGACAAGTGTAGTGTACCTGCCTCCAGGTAGACAAGTGTAGTCTACCTGCTTCCAGGTAGACAAGTGTAGTCTACCTGCCTCCAGGTAGACAAGTGTAGTCTACCTACCTCCAGGTAGACAAGTGTAGTCTACCTGCCTCCAGGTAGACAAGTGTAGTCTACCTGCCTCCAGGTAGACAAGTGTAGTCTACCTGCCTCCAGGTAGACAAGTGTAGTCTACCTGCCTCCAGGTAGACAAGTGTAGTCTACCTACCTCCAGGTAGACAAGTGTAGTCTACCTGCCTCCAGGTAGACAAGTGTAGTCTACCTGCCTCCAGGTAGACAAGTGTAGTCTACCTGCCTCCAGGTAGACAAGTGTAGTCTACCTGCCTCCAGGTAGACAAGTGTAGTCTACCTGCCTCCAGGTAGACAAGTGTAGTCTATCTGCCTCCAGGTAGAGAAGTGTAGTGTACCTACCTCCAGGTAGACAAGTGTAGTCTACCTGCCTCCAAATAGACAAGTGTAGTCTACCTGCCTCCAGGTAAAGAAGTGTAGTCTACCTGCCTCCAGGTAGACAAGTGTAGTGTACCTTCCTCCAGGTAGACAAGTGTAGTCTACCTTCCTCCAGGTAGACAAATGTAGTCTACCTGCCTCCAGGTAGACAAGTGTAGTCTACCTGCCTCCAGGTAGACATGTGTAGTCTACCTGCCTCCAGGTAGACAAGTGTAGTCTACCTGTCTCCAAGTAGACAAGTGTTGTCTACCTCCCTCCAGGTAGACAAGTGTAATCTACCTGCCTCCAGGTAGACAAGTGTAGTCTACCTGCCTCCAGGTAGACAAGTGTAGTCTACCTGCCTCCTGGTAGACAAGTGTAGTCTACCAACCTCCAGGTAGACAAGTGTAGTCTACCTGCCTCCAGGTAGACAAGTGTAGTCTACCTGCCTCCAGGTAGACAAGTGTAGTCTAGCTCCTTCCAGGTAGACAAGTGTAGTCTACCTCCCTCCAGGTAGACAAGTGTAGTCTACCTGCCTCCAGTTAGACAAGTGTAGTCTACATGCCTCCAGGTAGACAAGTGTAGTCTACCTGCCTCCAGGTAGACAAGTGTAGTCTACCTGCCTCCAGGTAGACAAGTGTAGTCTACCTGCCTCCAGGTAGACAGGTGTAGTCTACCTGCCTCCAGGTAGACAAGTGTAGTCTATCTCCCTCCAGGTAGACAAGTGTAGTCTACCTCCTTCCAGGTAGACAAGTGTAGTCTACCTGCCTCCAGGTAGACAAGTGTAATCTACCTGCCTCCAGGTAGACAAGTGTAGTCTACCTGTCTACAAGTAGACATGTGTAGTCTACCTCTCTCCATGTAGACATGTGTAGTCTTCCTCCCTCCAGGTAGACAAGTGTAGTCTACCTGCCTCCAGGTAGACAAGTGTAGTCTACCTGCCTCCAGGTAGACAAGTGTAGTCTTCCTGCCTCCACGTAGACAAGTGTAGTCTACCTGCCTCAAGGTAGACAAGTGTAGTCTACCTGCCTCCAAGTAGACAAGTGTAGTCTACCTGCCTCCAGGTAGACAAGTGTAGTCTACCTGCCTCCAGGTAGACAAGTGTAGTCTACCTGCTTCCAGGAAGACAAGTGTAGTCTACCTGCCTCCAGGTAGACAAGTGTAGTCTACCTGCCTCCAGGTAGACAAGTGTAGTCTACCTGCCTCCAGGTAGACAAGTGTAGTCTACCTGCATCCAGGTAGAGAAGTGTAGTCAATTGCCTCCAGGTAGAGAAGTGTAGTCTACCTGCCTCCAAGTAGGCAAGTGTAGTCTACCTGCTTCCAGGTAGACAAGTGTATTCTTCCTGCTTCCAGGTAGACAAGTGTAGTCTACCTGCCTCCAGGTAGACAAGTGTAGTCTTCCTGCCTTCAGGTAGACAAGTGTAGTCTACCTACCTCCAGGTAGACAAATGTAGTCTACCTGCCTCCAGGTAGACAAGTGTAGTCTACCTGCCTCCAGGTAGACAAGTGTAGTCTTCCTGCCTTCAGGTAGACAAGTGAAGTCTACCTGCCTCCATGTAGACAAGTGTAGTCTACCTGCCTCCAGGTAGACAAGTGTAGTCTACCTGCCTCCAGGTAGACATGTGTAGTCTTCCTGCCTCCAGGTAGACAAGTGTAGTCTACCTGCCTCCAGGTAGACAAGTGTAGTCTTCCTGCCTCTAGGTAGACAAATGTAGTCTACCTGCCTCCAGGTAGACAAGTGTAGTCTTGCTGCCCCCAGGTAGACAAGTGTAGTCTACCTACCTCCAGGTAGACAAGTGTAGTCTACCTACCTCCATGTAGACAAGTGTAGTCTTCCTGCCTCCAGGTAGACAAGTGTAGTCTACCTTCCTCCAGGTAGACAAGTGTAGTCTACCTACCTCCAGGTAGACAAGTGTAGTCTACCTACCTCCAGGTAGACAAGTGTAGTCTACCTACCTCCAGGTAGACAAGTGTAGTCTACGTACCTCCAGGTAGACAAGTGTAGTCTACCTGCCTCCAGGTAGACAAGTGAAGTCTACCTCCCTCCAAGTAGACAAGTGAAGTCTACCTGCCTCCAGGAAGACAAGTGTAGTCTACCTGCCTACAGGCAGACAAGTGTAGTCTACCTGCCTCCAGGTAGACAAGTGTAGTCTACCTGCCTCCAGGTAGACAAGTGTAGTCTACCTCCCTCCAGGTAGACATGTGTAGTCTACCTGCCTCTAGGTAGACAAGTGTAGTCTACCTGCATTCAGGTAGACAAGTGTAGTCTACCTACCTCTAGTTAGACAAGTGTAGTCTACCTGCCTCCAGGTAGACAAGTGTAGTCTGCCTGCCTCCAGGTAGACAAGTGTAGTCTACCTGCCTCCAGGTTGACAAGTGTAGTCTACCTGCTTCCAGTAGACAAGTGTATTCCACCTACCTCCAGGTAGACAAGTGTAGTCTTCCTGCCTCCAGGTAGACATGTGTAGTCTACCTACCTCCAGGTAGACAAGTGTAGTCTACCTGCCTCCAGGTAGACAAGTGTAGTTTACCTGCCTCCAGGTAGACAAGTGTAGTCTACCTGCCTCCAGGTAGACAAGTGTAGTCTACCTACCTCCATGTAGACAAGTGTAGTCTACTTGCCTCCAGGTAGACAAGTGCAGTCTACCTGCCTCCAGGTAGACAAGTGTAGTCTACCTGCCTCCAGGTAGACAAGTGTAGTCTACCTACCTCCAGGTAGACAAGTGTAGTCTATCTGCCTTCAGGTAGACAAGTGTAGTCTACCTGCCTCCAGGTAGACAAGTGTAGTCTACCTGCCTCCAGGTAGACAAGTGTAGTCTACCTGCCTCCAGGTAGACAAGTGTAGTCTACCTGCCTCCAGGTAGACAAGTGTAGTCTACCTACCTCCAGGTAGGCAAGTGTAGTCTACCTACCTCCAGGTAGACAAGTGTAGTCTACCTGCCTCCAGGTAGACAAGTGTAGTCTACCTGCCTCCAGGTAGACAAGTGTAGTCTACCTGCCTCCAGGTAGACAAGTGTAGTCTACCTACCTCCAGGTAGACAAGTGTAGTCTACCTACCTCCAGGTAGACAAGTGTAGTCTACCTGCCTCCAGGTAGACAAGTGTAGTCTACCTGCCTCCAGGTAGACAAGTGTAGTCTACCTGCCTCCAGGTAGACAAGTGTAGTCTACCTGCCTCCAGGTAGACAAGTGTAGTCTACCTGCCTCCAGGTAGACAAGCGTAGTCTACCTGCCTCCAGGTAGACATGTGTAGTCTACCTGCCTCCAGGTAGACAAGCGTAGTCTACCTGCCTCCTGGTAGACAAGTGTAGTCTACCTGCCTCCAGGTAGACAAGCGTAGTCTACCTGCCTCCAGGTAGACAAGTGTAGTCTACCTGCCTCCAGGTAGACAAGCGTAGTCTACCTACCTCCAGGTAGACAAGTGTAGTCTACCTGCCTCCAGGTAGACAAGCGTAGTCTACCTGCCTCCAGGTAGACAAGTGTAGTCTACCTGCCTCCAGGTAGACAAGCGTAGTCTACCTACCTCCAGGTAGACAAGTGTAGTCTACCTGCCTCCAGGTAGACAAGCGTAGTCTACCTGCCTCCAGGTAGACAAGTGTAGTCTACCTGCCTCCAGGTAGACAAGCGTAGTCTACCTGCCTCCAGGTAGACAAGTGTAGTCTACCTGCCTCCAGGTAGACAAGTGTAGTCTACCTGCCTCCAGGTAGACAAGTGTAGTCTACCTGCCTCCAGGTAGACAAGTGTAGTCTACCTGCCTCCAGGTAGACAAGTGTAGTCTACCTACCTCCAGGTAGACAAGTGTAGTCTACCTGCCTCCAGGTAGACAAGTGTAGTCTACCTGCCTCCAGGTAGACAAGTGTAGTCTACCTGCCTCCAGGTAGACAAGTGTAGTCTACCTGCCTCCAGGTAGACAAGTGTAGTCTACCTGCCTCCAGGTAGACAAGTGTAGTCTACCTGCCTCCAGGTAGACAAGTGTAGTCTACCTGCCTCCAGGTAGACAAGTGTAGTCTACCTGCCTCCAGGTAGACAAGTGTAGTCTACCTGCCTCCAGGTAGACAAGTGTATTCTACCTGCCTCCAGGTAGACAAGTGTAGTCTACCTGCCTCCAGGTAGACAAGTGTATTCTACCTGCCTCCAGGTAGACAAGTGTAGTCTACCTGCCTCCAGGTAGACAAGTGTAGTCTACCTGCCTCCAGGTAGACAAGTGTAGTCTACCTGCCTCCAGGTAGACAAGTGTAGTCTACCTGCCTCCAGGTAGACAAGTGTAGTCTACCTGCCTCCAGGTAGACAAGTGTAGTCTACCTGCCTCCAGGTAGACAAGTGTAGTCTACCTGCCTCCAGGTAGACAAGTGTAGTCTACCTGCCTCCAGGTAGACAAGTGTAGTCTACCTGCCTCCAGGTAGACAAGTGTAGTCTACCTGCCTCCAGGTAGACAAGTGTGGTCTACCTGCCTCCAGGTAGACAAGTGTAGTCTATCTGCCTCCAGGTAGACAAGTGTAGTCTACCTGCCTCTAGGTAGACAAGTGTAGTCTACCTGCCTCCAGGTAGACAAGTGTAGTCTACCTGCCTCCAGGTAGACAAGTGTAGTCTACCTGCCTCCAGGTAGACAAGTGTAGTCTACCTGCCTCCAGGTAGACAAGTGTAGTCTACCTGCCTCCAGGTAGACAAGTGTAGTCTACCTGCCTCCAGGTAGACAAGTGTAGTCTACCTGCCTCCAGGTAGACAAGTGTAGTCTACCTGCCTCCAGGTAGACAAGTGTAGTCTACCTGCCTCCAGGTAGACAAGTGTAGTCTACCTGCCTCCAGGTAGACAAGTGTAGTCTACCTGCCTCCAGGTAGACAAGTGTAGTCTACCTGCCTCCAGGTAGACAAGTGTAGTCTACCTGCCTCCAGGTAGACAAGTGTAGTCTACCTGCCTCCAGGTAGACAAGTGTAGTCTACCTGCCTCCAGGTAGACAAGTGTAGTCTACCTGCCTCCAGGTAGACAAGTGTAGTCTACCTGCCTCCAGGTAGACAAGTGTAGTCTACCTGCCTCCAGGTAGACAAGTGTAGTCTACCTGCCTCCAGGTAGACAAGTGTAGTCTACCTGCCTCCAGGTAGACAAGTGTAGTCTACCTGCCTCCAGGTAGACAAGTGTAGTCTACCTGCCTCCAGGTAGACAAGTGTAGTCTACCTGCCTCCAGGTAGACAAGTGTAGTCTACCTGCCTCCAGGTAGACAAGTGTAGTCTACCTGCCTCCAGGTAGACAAGTGTAGTCTACCTGCCTCCAGGTAGACAAGTGTAGTCTACCTGCCTCCAGGTAGACAAGTGTAGTCTACCTGCCTCCAGGTAGACAAGTGTAGTCTACCTGCCTCCAGGTAGACAAGTGTAGTCTACCTGCCTCCAGGTAGACAAGTGTAGTCTACCTGCCTCCAGGTAGACAAGTGTAGTCTACCTGCCTCCAGGTAGACAAGTGTAGTCTACCTGCCTCCAGGTAGACAAGTGTAGTCTACCTGCCTCCAGGTAGACAAGTGTAGTCTACCTGCCTCCAGGTAGACAAGTGTAGTCTACCTCCAGGATACAGTGAGACTCGTTTATATAAACAGGAAACATTTTAATATAAAAATAATAAGTATTTACCTGTATACAACTGACTAGTACAATGTGACACAACCAGCTAGCATTGTCTGGCAACACTGTACAATGTGACACAACCAGCTAGCATTGTCTGGCAACACTGTACAATGTGACACAACCAGCTAGCATTGTCTGGCAACACTGCACAATGTGACACAACCAGCTAGCATTGTCTGGCAACACTGTACAATGTGACACAACCAGCTAGCATTGTCTGGCAACACTGTACAATGTGACACAACCAGCTAGCATTGTCTGGCAACACTGTACAATGTGACACAACCAGCTAGCATTGTCTGGCAACACTGTACAATGTGACACAACCAGCTAGCATTGTCTGGCAACACTGTACAATGTGACACAACCAGCTAGCATTGTCTGGCAACACTGTACAATGTGACACAACCAGCTAGCATTGTCTGGCAACACTGTACAATGTGACACAACCAGCTAGCATTGTCTGGCAACACTGTACAATGTGACACAACCAGCTAGCATTGTCTGGCAACACTGTACAATGTGACACAACCAGCTAGCATTGTCTGGCAACACTGTACAATGTGACACAACCAGCTAGCATTGTCTGGCAACACTGTACAATGTGACACAACCAGCCAGCATTGTCTGGCAACACTGTACAATGTGACACAACCAGCTAGCATTGTCTGGCAACACTGTACAATGTGACACAACCAGCTAGCATTGTCTGGCAACACTGTACAATGTGATGCAACCAGCTAGCATTGTCTGGCAACACTGTACAATGTGACACAACCAGCTAGCATTGTCTGGCAACACTGTACAATGTGACACAACCAGCTAGCATTGTCTGGCAACACTGTACAATGTGACACAACCAGCTAGCATTGTCTGGCAACACTGTACAATGTTACTCAACCAGCTAGCATTGTCTGGCAACACTGTACAATGTGATGCAACCAGCTAGCATTGTCTGGCAACACTGTACAATGTGACACAACCAGCTAGCATTGTCTGGCAACACTGTACAATGTGACACAACCAGCTAGCATTGTCTGGCAACACTGTTCAATGTGACACAACCAGCTAGCATTGTCTGGCAACACTGTTCAATGTGACACAACCAGCTAGCATTGTCTGGCAACACTGTACAATGTGACACAACCAGCTAGCATTGTCTGGCAACACTGTACAATGTGACACAACCAGCTAGCATTGTCTGGCAACACTGTACAATGTGACACAACCAGCTAGCATTGTCTGGCAACACTGCACAATGTGACACAACCAGCTAGCATTGTCTGGCAACACTGTACAATGTGACACAACCAGCTAGCATTGTCTGGCAACACTGTACAATGTGACACAACCAGCTAGCATTGTCTGGCAACACTGTACAATGTGACACAACCAGCTAGCATTGTCTGGCAACACTGTACAATGTGACACAACCAGCTAGCATTGTCTGGCAACACTGCACAATATGACACAACCAGCTAGCATTGTCTGGCAACACTGTACAATGTGACACAACCAGCTAGCATTGTCTGGCAACACTGTACAATGTGACACAACCAGCTAGCATTGTCTGGCAACACTGCACAATGTGACACAACCAGCTAGCATTGTCTGGCAACACTGTACAATGTGACACAACCAGCTAGCATTGTCTGGCAACACTGTACAATGTGACACAACCAGCTAGCATTGTCTGGCAACACTGTACAATGTGACACAACCAGCTAGCATTGTCTGGCAACACTGTACAATGTGACACAAGCAGCTATCATTGTCTGGCAGCACTGTACAATGTGACACAACCAGCTAGCATTGTCTGGCAACACTGTACAATGTGACACAACCAGCTAGCATTGTCTGGCAATACTGTGCAATGTGACACAACCAGCTAGCATTTTCTGGCAACACTGTACAATGTGACACAAACAGCTATCATTGTCTGGCAACACTGTACAATGTGACACAACCAGCTAGCATTGTCTGGCACCATTGTACAATTATAACATGTAATATTATTATTATCAATTATAGTTGGTGTTTTGTTTGTCAGCAAAGTAACTAGAGCAATGATTGTAGTTTGTGTGTTGGCAGTGTTGGAAGTTGTTATTAATGATGTGTAACGAACATAAGGTGACTTTAATACCAGGTATATTACCCAGTGTTTGTGTACACAACATTACTTGTAGGACAAAGGTGTTTACAGTGTCATGATTCGTATGTATCTTTGTGGGTTTAGAGAAAAAAATCAGTGTATCACCAGGATGTGTTGGTCATCACTAGGGTGTGTTGGTCATCACTAGGGTGTGCTGGCCATCACAAGGGTGTGCTAGTCATCACTAGGGTGTGCTAGTCATCACTAGGGTATGCTGGCCATCACAAGGGTGTGCTAGTCATCACTAGGGTGTGCTAGTCATCACTAGGGTATGCTGGTCATCACTAGGGTGTGCTAGTCATCACTAGGGTGTGGTGGTCTATGACACGGAGGTATTAGTTATCACTGTGTTAAGATACAGTATGGCACTAGTACGAGACTGTGAGGTGTTTACTATTAGAGTGAGAACCATTACTAAAGGTGAGTAACACAAGTGTGAGATGTCTCATTAAGGTAAAGTTTATCTAGGGTGAGAGAGGATGTTACTAAAGTAATGTCTACATGACACTTAAGAAATTAAGAAGTAACTGCTAGTCACTCATGTTGTCGATACCAATGGTAAGTTGTCACCCTTAATGATACCAACTTTGAGAACACTACTACATGACCATTTGAGAATTGGAGGATCACTTGCTATAGCTAATTTGTTAGAATTAAAGCCTATTGACTGTATGAAGGAATTTATGGTTGCAATTTACCAATAAACTAACATCAAGATACATTAATTTTTCAAATAAATATTAAAGTAAGTGTATATACATTTATTAGTATTTATACATTATCATCATTCACAAATAAGAGACTAATCTTCAGATGACCATCTCAGTCTGTGCTGGACAATTACCAGGTCATGATGAATGTTTTACCATGGAACAAAATGCCTGATGATTTGTTTTCAATATGAGAGTTTGCTTTGAACTATTCCATCCATGGTTGCTTTGAATTGTTCCATCCATAGTGGCTTTGAACTGTTACATCCATGGTGGCTTTGAACTGTTGCATGCATGGTGGCTTTGAATTGTTCCATCCATGGTAGCTTTGAATTGTTCCATCCATGGTGGCTTTGAATTGTTCCATCCATGGTAGCTTTGAATTGTTCCATCCATGGTAGCTTTGAATTGTTCCATCCATGGTAGCTTTGAATTGTTCCATCCATGGTGGCTTTGAATTGTTCCATCCATGGTAGCTTTGAACTGTTCCATCCATGGTGGCTTTGAACTGTTCCATCCATGGTGGCTTTGAACTGTTCCATCCATGGTGGCTTTGAACTGTTCCGTGCATGGTAGTGTGACAGTCATTCTTACATTCTCGTAACTTGGTTGAAGACTGAGGCTGTCATGGCTCGTCCACTGTTCATTATGCCAGTATGTTCTCTCAGTCTGGTGGTGTTCTTGAGGCACGGACTGCTGCCACCACGGACACGGACACCGTGTGTTGTAGAGTGGTGGGTGTATTGGCCAGATACTACAGATTTCATGAGAGATTACCTGAAGATAATTTCAGTGGACACCATCCCTGTGGTGCGGCCACTGACAAGGTATCCTTGTTGATGGCCTGTTTAACCAGGCTGTTGGTGCTATCCACATGCAGTCCAATATAGGTACCAAAACTTAACTCATCATAAACCAGCTTGAAAACTTGTCAAGTTTCCTTTTGCACAGAGGGTTTTTGGATAATTTTCCTTATACATGAAAATCATCCAAGTTATGATGGCTATGTATACCTGCAGGTCACTAGCAGCAGCAGCAGGTCACGGTCAGACAACAATAAAGTCAGGCCACAGGCTAGGCTTCGAGAGTAGAACTCTCGAAACCAGACATGGGTACTAGCATTACTCGCTCAGCTAGAAAGCATGCACTAGCATCTGATGACTCTGTTGAATTGGTTCTAGCATGTGCTACTAACTAGTAAGTCTGCAGAATCAACTGATGCTGATGTTATGCTTTTGTTATATATATGAGTTAGCTAGTCCGGTCTGTGTATGGTAGATTTGTTGAACAGCAGCATGGTATTAGTGTGTTGCTTCATGGTGGATCCGCAGAAAGTGAAGGGTGACACTCAACTTTGACTTTACGACAGTCACGTTCCAGCTTTGTATTGAAGGTGAGGAGTCCATCCTGACACTCAACAGGCATTACCTGTGTATACACATCATAGGTGTGTTCAGAGGCATCACTGTATGCTCGCTCACACTCCTCGAACCTGCAGTTATTGTCATGTTGGGAATCTGGAGATGTTTTGTTGGGACCTTGGTGGTTACTGCCATTAGCCAGGTCATCTAGGTCAAGTGGTGGTGGACAGGCAGGTGGAGGAGGAAGGAATGCACCCCAGTTGACCTGGACTCTAGAATCATCACCTTGATGTTGCCAGGGAATATTGTAATTCAGGTTAGGTGAAGGTGGTGTCAGTAATGCTGTTGTGACGTACAGTTCTGTTGAATCATCAAGCTCCTGCACTCGTGGTTCTGCATACTCGTTCATCTGTTTATGTGGATGGAAAAGTCGAGCTGATGACACACTAGAGTCCTTGTCACTCTCTGAGGGATGCCACAATTTATTCTCGCCATACATATTGATAGAGTTTTGATCTGGGTAGATGGACGGGTCTTGGTAGATAGTGGATACTTGAGGCGGGTTTGAGGATGAAGCTTTTTTACGGAGCTGCCTAATATACACTAAGGTGATCATGAACACCAACAATACTAGAGGTATCAGCAAGTACACTAGCCACTGTGGCTGTGGTGATGCATATATTACAGAACCACTACTGTCTACATTACCCCTATGAATGATGTGGGCATCATTGGGCCCAGCATCCAGCAAGACTGGATCACTGAAGGGCCCAGGACCTGCTGCTGTAAGAGCTGCCACGCGCACAGTATAGAGATGGCCAGGTAAGAGACTGCGAGCTTCCAGCCAGGGCTTCATCACTGTCTCTGTGGTTTGGCTACCATTGTAACTTATTGTTACCTTGTAGCCCACCAACTTTCCTCGGGCATCCTCGGCACTTATATGTGACCACCTGATGAGCACAGAACTATCCTCACGCACTGTTATGCGCACGTCTCCAGGAGCTGATGCTGGAACTGTAAAAAAAAAAAGTAGATAAACTATGTTCTGTAATATTTCTATGTAAATATACGTATATACACACAGTAGACTGTCATTTAGCACAACTTTATTTGGCACAATTTGGGTATAGCACGATTGAAGAATTGTGACACAATTTTATGTAACACATCGTAAAATGAATTGAACACAGTTCAGTTTGTGGGAAGGAAAAAAAACATCCCTTTTCCTCAAGCGGCCACCTTGTTGTGGATCAGTGGGGGAGATCTCCCGCCATCCCCAGCCACCCCCCAACACCACCCCATTATCCCAGCATTTGTACTTCATACGTGTCCAGTCCAACTTCTCTGCTACAAGCTTGACTGACTTACTGAATGACTTGACTGATTTACTGAATGACTTGACTGACTTACTGAATGACTTGACTGACTGAATGACTTAAAGTTAGACATTCCAGTATAACCATCAACTTCAGTACCAGAACCTCTATCATCCACCTCAACCCAGTAGGGCCACAGCATAACTCTCAACTCTCTTCACAATCATCCACAAACACCAGCATCCACAATTTAAGGTAAGAAATACTATTATTTCTGTTACATTTGCAGTCTTAAGCAGTAAAAACAACATAATGCATTACAACAATGAACTACAATTACACATTCACTTTTATTTTTGTAAGATGTGGAGGCCTAAAAAAATGTTGTTTGGCTTTTTTGGGGCTCTCAGGAACGTAACCCTATTTTTCCCATAAGTTCTTCAGTTCATCTAACACAGTTTTTTACCTAACACGGTGTTTTCAGGAATGTAACTACCATGTTAAATGACGGTCTACTGTACATCAATAACAACACTGCGACTAGCCAGGGGATCGAACCCGTGTTGCTTTACCCACCTCAAGGTGAGCAAAACTTTCATAAGGCCTTCCATGGGATTGTATGGTCACAAGGGTCAGAAGGGTGCTTTACACTACAGTTTTTAAACTGCAACATTAACACCCCTCCTTCAGAGTGCAGACACTGTACTTCCCATCTCCAGGACTCAAGTCTGGCCTGCCAGCTTCCCTGAATCCCTTCATAAATATTACTTTGCACACACTCCAACAGCACGTCAAGTATTAAAAACCATTTGTCTCCATTCACTCCTATCAAACGCGCTCATGCATGCCCACTGGAAGTCTAAGCCCCTCGCACACAAAACCTCCTTTACCCCCTCCCTCCAACCTTTCCTAGGCCGACCCCTACCCCGCCTTCCTTCCACTATAGACTGATACACTCTTAAAGTCATTCTGTTTCGCTCCATTCTTTTTACATGTCTGAACCACCTCAACAACCCTTCCTCAGTCCTCTCGACAGCAGTTTTGACAATCCCGCACCTCCTCCTAACTTCCAAACTATGAATTCTCTGCATTTTATTCACACCACACATTGCCCTCAGACATGACATCTCCACTGCCTCCAGCCTTCTCCTCGCTGCAACATTCATCACCCATGCTTCACATCCATACAGGAGTGTTGGTAAAACTATACTCTCATACATTCCCCTCTTTGCTTCCAAGGACAAAGTTCTTTGTCTCCACAGACTCCTAAGTGCACCACTCACTCTTTTCCCCTCATCAATTCTATGATTCATCTCTTCTTTCATAGACCCATCCGCTGACACGTCCACTCCCAAATATCTGAATACATTAATAACAAAAAAGGCACAATACCGTGACTGGAACGATACACAAATAACCCGCACATAAAAGAGAGAAGCTTACGACGACGTTTCGGTCCGATCTGGACCATTGACAAAGTCACACTAACCAGAGGTGGAGCAGGACGGCTATATATAGGCAGGAAGAGGTGGTGGTAGTAGTAGTAATAGTAGTACAAGAATTGTATATAATACCAGCAAGATGAAATTAAGACACATGCGCAACACCAGGGCATCCCCATCGTAGACGTTTTGCCATCCAGCCAGCCACTGGATGGCGAAACGTCCACAACAAAGACAACCAGACACAGCACATGTGTCTTAATTTCATCAGTAGTTGTAGTAGTAGTAGAAGAAGAGGTAGTAGTAGTGGTAGTGGTAGAAGTGGGAAATAAGGAAGACGAGCCAGTCAAATACAAAGGAAGGGGAGAACTGCAAGAGAGCTAGATGCCCACAGAGGGAGAGCAAGCGCATAGAGGTGTGTGAAAGGGGAAGTGGTGAAATAAATGAAGAAGGAACAGAAACACAAGACAGGAGAGAGAAAAAAAGACAACCCAGAGGAGAAAAGGAAAGAGGAAAGGGGAAGAGAAAGAAGAAGAAAAAGAAAAAGAAAAAATGAGGATTGAGGTTAAGTCACTGGTGTTCTGAAGTTTGGAGCATTTTACAATGTAGTGGGAGAGGAAGGCATCTACAGAGACGAAGCCAGGGCTAAGGTTCATACAAGGAAAGTTGTGTATTAGAGAGGATTCAACTAGATGGCGACTGTTCGAGTTGGAAGTAGGGAAGACAGTTTTAACAGAAGACCAGTCAATAGGATGGCTATGATCTCTGATGTGACAGAAAAGAGCATTGTTAGTGTCGGCAAGCCTAACACTATTTTTGTGTTCCCTAAGTCTGTCAGAAAGAGATTGACCAGTTTCTCCGAAGTATTGAAGAGGACAGGAGGAGCAAGAAATAGAGTAGACACCAGGAACATCTGTAGAGGGAGGAGAGGTATGAACGAGATTAGTGCGAAGAGTGTTAGTCTGGTGGAAGGTAAGCTTGATGTCTAAGGGATGGAGAGAATTGTTGAGATTAGAAAGACTGGAAATGTAGGGAAGGCAGAGGATAGAAGAGTTCCCATGAGTAGAGAGTTTGGTTAGTTAGTTTAATATGTTTATTATGCACCCCATACCCATCCTGTGGGCGGTAGTCAAAAGATTACAGAGGTACATAATGGGTCCAGGGACTGGACCTCAAAGTTTTGATAGCTGAGCAAGTTACAGAGGTAATGAATTCACAATTTACAAAGGTAATGAACTCACAATTTACAAAGGTAATGAACTCCAGGTAGGTCTAGTCACAATCATGACAAGTTACAAAGGTATTTACAGATTACAGAGGTACACAATGGGTCCAGGGACCGGGCCCCAAAGTTTTGATAGCTGAACTAGGTACAAGGTAATGAACTCACAAGTTACAAAGATAATGAACTCACAAGTTACAAAGGTAATGAATACTGTAAGAATGGTTACTTACGTTTATACATGGCTACAATCATGAACAAATTTTAGAGTAATGAGCAATTCACACTTCCACACCCGGTCACAACTGTAGTGAGTTATTAGTGCAAATATTGATTGTTGAGTCACACACACATACACACACACACACATGGTGGGTGCAGACGTGGGTACACAAGGCTCCGAGAACCTTCGTGTTTTTGAGGGGTGCAATAACCCCTAGCAGTAATCAGTGGTAGTGACAAAGTCAGTGAACAAACCTACGAGTGATAACTATAGTTATTAGTTGAAAAAATTCGAGGGGAAACCTAAATTCAGTATTTTCTTTTAAAAGTGCCAAACCGTTGTGGATCTACTAGGCACTGTTGCCACACAGATACAAACATAAAAATATCAAAGTGAGTGTGGAAATGGGTGATCAAGAATTACCAGCGTTTGGTTAACAAGCGAAATGTGGGGCACCGTAATGTGAGAGTGAAAAAGTTAATAGGCAAAAGGAGAAAGAAAAAATAAAATATACAACAAGGGAAGGTGGCAGTAGGCCTACTGAAGCAGTGACGTCACAACAGTTTGTATGCCATTATACATATAAAGTGTAACACCGAATGTGAAGTGTATTCTGTAATAAGTGAAAAGTGAAATCACTTGAGGAACGCGGGATGCATGAGCATATATGGTTATAAACATCATGGGTGAAGGAGTTACAAAATAGTGAGAGAAGGCCTATGTAGACGGCTATGTCATCAGCTTCTGGCAACTTGTCATCACACCGCTGTCAGTGCAAGTATTCCACCTGTTGAGGTTGCATTTTGCATCACTGCATCACTGTTAGATACTGGTCACTCACTCCTGCAAGCCATTACCAGAATTAGAGTAGAAATAGCATAGAGGAGAGTGCAAGGAGTAAAGCGGTAGTGAAGGATAACGTCAGACACTTAAGCTGAGACATAGAGGAGAGTGCAAGGAGTAAAGCGGTAGTGAGGGATAACATCAGACACTTAAGCTGAGACAAGCTAAATTTTACAACCTAGCTACTTTCTGAATTTTAGAAGTAGAATCGATAAGTGTTACAAGTATTGGTAAGCTTAGAATTACTGGTATCTACCGGTATTCATTAGCAGTATGAATACTTAGAAGTGGGGGCACACACACACACACACACACACACACACACACACACACACACACACACACACACACACACACACACATACACATACACACACATACACACACACACACACGCACACACACACGCACACACACACATACACATACACATACACATACACATACACACACATACACACACACATATGCACACACGCACACACACACACACACACACACACACACACATACACACACATACACACACACATACACACACACATACACACACACACACACATACACACACACACACACACACACACACACACACACACACACACACATACACATACACACACACACTCATACACACACACACATACACACATACACACACACATACACACACACACACACACACACACACACACACACACACATGTACACACACACACACACACACACACACACACACATACACATACACATACACACACAGGAACAAGCACTTGTAAGCTGTAGTACACACGCAAACACACACATACACAGGATTTCACACCGTCCGGTGAACTGACCATCTGAACCTTTCTCCTCTCCCCCCCTCTTTCTACCCTAAGTAGACCTATCTCTACCTTTCTCACTCTTTACCTATATCTCTCTCTCTACCTATCACTCTTTACCTATCTCTCTCTCTCTCTTCCCTCTCCCATCTCTCCCCTCTAACATCTCTCCCCCTCGCACATCTGTCCCCTCCCATTATCTCTCCCCTCTCCCTTTCCCCATCTCTCTCCCCTCCTCCCCTCCCTCTCCCCCTAGCCTCTCTCCCCTCTCGCTCTTCCATCTCCCCCTCTTTCCCCCTTCTCCCCCTCTCTGCCCCCTCTCTCTCCCCCTCTTTGCCTTCTCTTTCTCTCTCTCTCTCCCTCTCTCTCTCTCTCTCTCTCTCTCTCTCTCTCTCTCTCTCTCTCTCTCTCTCTCTCTCTCTCTCTCTTGCTCTCTCTCTCTCTTGCTCTCTCTCGTCCCCATTTTCCCTTCTAACTCTCCCCTCTCCTACTCTTCCCTTCACTCTCTCTCAACCTCTACCTTTCCCTTCTCTCTTCTCTCACAAAAAAAAAAAAAAAAAAAAAAAAAAAAAAAAAAAAAAAAAAAAAAAAAAAAAAAAAAAAAAAAATGGTGGGGACTCGCAGGAACCAAGGATCAGATGAGAATGGTTCTGGTAGGGAGGAGTGGATGGAGGAGCAGTGGAAAAGGATGGAACAAGAGTGGGAGAGAAAATTAGGAGAGCTTTCTGAAAAAATGGAGAAAGAGCTCTCTGTGAAATTGGAAAAGAGGTTGGAGAAGGAGACAAAGAATTGGGAGGCACAAGTCGAAACTGCAGTAGCCAAGATAAGGGTCCTAGAAGTTGAGATAAATAGGCTGAAGCGAGTTACAGGGGCAGTGACCAGAGAAGACACAGCATATGAAGCTGCGAGGCCGAACAGGAAGGAAGGAATTATGAATTATGCTAAGGTCATATCAGCCTGCCAAGGAGGACCAAGGAGTGAAAGGGAAGATCAGCTGGTTGCAGATGGAGAGGGTGATAGGTCGAATGCTGAGGCACAACCAGGCTATCAAGAGCCACTGGAAAAATCAAGGGAGAAACTGACCACATACAGGCAGGACCCAGAGTCACAGAGGGTGAGGCAATGGGAGGAAGAAAGGGCAAAATCAGTATTTATCCATGGGCTTCAGGAGAGAGAGGAAAGGACACACACTGAAAGGCAGCAGGAAGAAAGAAAGGAGATTGAGAAAATCATCACGGAAATAGGTGAAGAGATGGACGAGATTGTAAATTTTCAGAGAATAGGGAGGTACTCAAAGGGGAGAAACTGACCAATCAAGCTGATTCTCAGGACGGAAACAGTGCGGAACAGGATCCTCCAAGAGAAACCACGATTGAAATACTCGGAAGAGTACAAGAGGGTGTTCCTAGACAGAGACAGAACAAAATCAGAACGACAGCAGCTGAGGGAGAGGACAAAAAAGCGAAAGGAGCTAGGAAAAGAGACAAGGAGGGAACCAGCAGAGGTCAATCAGAGCAGAACAGAACAGCAAGGGCAAGCACACACACAACTATTCTCAGAACCATACAACCTATCACACCATCCCAACACACACTACAATCCATACCCACAGCCTCCACCCAACACCGAGCTATAGAATCCCACAGTATGCCACCAGGTCTCCCACCCTCACAGGCCCCCCAAACCACAGTGTTGGAAAGGAAACTGAAGGTATGGTACACAAACGCTGATGGAATAACAAATAAGTGGGAGGAGTGGCATGAAAGAGTCAAAGAAGCATCACCGGACATCATAGCTCTCACAGAAACCAAGCTTACAGGTATGATAACAGATGCCATCTTTCCAATGGGATACCAAATCCTGAGGAAAGACAGAGGGAACAGGGGGGGTGGAGGAGTGGCGTTGCTGATCAAAAATCGCTGGAATTTTGATGAGCTGGAGAGAGGAGACAGCGGAGAAGAAAGTGATTACATAGCGGGAACACTTCACTCTGGAGGTCCCAAGGTTGTAATAGCAGTGATGTATAACCCACCACAGAACAGCAGGAGGCCAAGGCAAGAGTACGACGAGAGCAATAGAGCGATGGTTGACACACTGGCTAGAGTGGCCAGAAGAGCTCATGCATGCAGGGCAAAGCTCCTGATCATGGGTGACTTTAACCACAAGGAGATCAATTGGGAGAACTTGGACCCACATGGGGGCCAAGATACATGGAGGGCTAAGATGATGGAGGTGGTACTGGAAAACTTCATGTGCCAACACGTAAGGGACACTACAAGAGAGAGAGGAGAGGATGAACCAGCAAGGCTGGACTTAGTATTCACCTTGAGTAGTGCAGATATCGAGGACATCACATATGAAAGACCCCTTGGGGCCAGTGACCATGTGGTTTTAAGCTTCGAATACACAGTAGAGCTACAAGTGGAGGGAGAAGCAGGAAGGCCAGGACGAATGAAGCCAAACTACAAGAAAGGGGACTACACAGGAATGAGGAACTACCTGAACGGGGTTCAGTGGGACAGAGAACTGGCAGGGAAGCCAGTTAATGAGATGATGGAATATGTAGCAACAAAATGCAAGGAGGCTGAGGAGAGGTTTGTACCCAAGGGTAACAGGATTAATGAAAAAGCCAGGATGAGCCCATGGTTTACCCAAAGGTGCAGGGAGGCAAAAACCAAGTGTGCTAGGGAATGGAAGAAATATAGAAGGCAAAGGACCCAGGAGAATAAGGAGAACAGTCGTAGAGCCAGAAACGAATATGCACAGATAAGAAGGGAGGCCCAAAGACAATATGAAAATGACATAGCAGCGAAAGCCAAATCTGACCCGAAACTGTTGTACAGCCACATCAGGAGGAAAACAACAGTCAAGGACCAGGTAATCAGGCTAAGGAAGGAAGGAGGAGAGACAACAAGAAATGACCACAAAGTATGTGAAGAACTCAACAAGAGATTCAAAGAAGTGTTCACAGAGGAGACAGAAGGGACTCCAGAAAGACAGAGAGGTGGGGCACACCACCAAGTGCTGGACACAGTGCACACAACCGAGGAAGAAGTGAAGAGGCTTCTGAGTGAGCTAGATACCTCAAAGGCAATGGGGCCAGATAACATCTCCCCATGGGTATTGAGAGAGGGAGCA
>NC_091364.1:22254190-22351690 GCF_038502225.1 Cherax quadricarinatus | reverse complement strand
GCTCTAAGTAGTTCTGAATACTACTCACAAGGTCATTGTTAAAGGTCTCTACAGAGGAACACTCATAGGAATTATACCAGTCAGTCACATGTGCAACAAAGTCATCATGCTGATCTGTGGGAACATTGAAACGTTTCCGTTTGAATATCCCACCAGGAAGGATAGTATTACCAATATCTATTGAGGTTAGCCTAGGGAAATGATCAGACGCTATATCTGTTACAATGGAAGACTCACAGCTGGCAGAAGTAATGTTGAAGCCCAGGCACAGATCAAGGACGCCTCCATAGATATGTGTGGGTTCAAGGTCACCTACAATTTACACATTATCATGACTGTTTAAGAGTGACAACAGTTGATTACCATTACGATTACCAAACCGTGAGTTTCCAATGCTTTTGTGTCTCGCATTGTAATCGCCAATAATAAGAGTAGGCTCAGAATGAGCACAAGTTGGGAGCTCCAAGTAATTAAACTTATCAGCAGGAGCATACAAGTTAAATATGTTGAGAGCAGAGTTCCCTATATAAATCCTAACACCGTGATATTGTAGCCCCTCTGTTTTCTTATGTGCAAGAAGTTGATGGGGAAGTGATTTTTTAATATATAGAACACAAGAGTTAGTAGATTTGAGGTTATATGCAACAAATGATGGTAATTTAGGGGATTGGGATTTTTCAGGGACTCTGCACTCTTGTAGACACACAACATCAATGGGTTCGGTGGTTACTTTATGATGAAGGTCAGGAAGTCTTTTTCTAAGTGATGCAATGTTCCAGCTTAATATAGAAAGTTTATATGAGTTTTGATCCATTATAGTAGTCCTGGGATCTTGTTGAGTTTCTCAGCATAATGAAAAAATTGTTCACATAAATAGCAGACCTTATCAATGTCAACAGTGCTACCCTTGTCCATGAGTTTTAAAAGTGCACTTCCAGTTGCAAGGCCTCGTGGAAGTCTTTGTTTACCCAGAGCATGACGCTGTTTATGTGTGAATGTATGATAGGTGACACCACCACTCACATTCCCTCCTCCACTAACATTACACGCAACACTACAACTTTCATCACCAGCGCCATTACCAACATTGTGTTCATTACATTTATCAACAGTATTGTATTCAACATTGTCTATGTGGTTAACCTCATCACACTCTGCACCACCACTTATATTACACTCACCACTATTACTAACATTATAGACACCACCGCTCTCATCACACTCTTCACCACCACTTATATTACGCTCATCACTATTACTAACATTATAGACACAACTAGAGAAGAAATTGCGTTTAGTACGTGAGAGGGCAGAGTCTATGAAATGGGAAGGGTTGCCAAGACGGGAGAACGAATTATGAAGAGTGGAAATTTCTGCTGGAAGGAACTGAGGATCACAGATGCGGAGGGCATGGAGAAAGAGGGAGACAAGAACACTTTTCTTGACAGGGGAAGCATGATAGGAAAAGTAGTGAATGTACATGCCACTGTGCATAGGTTTACGGTAAACAGAAAAGGAAAAACCTGTATCTGAGCGGTGGACATGGACATCAAGGAAAGGAAGCAAGGAATTAGATTCCCATTCAGCTTTAAACTTAATGGAAGGGGCAAGATTCTTAAGAGCTTCAAGAAAAGGTTGGAAGAGACTGGAGTCATGAGGCCACAGAGCAAAGATGTCATCCACATAGCGGAGCCAGAGTGAAGGTTGCACATCGAGGGCAGGAAGAAGAACAGTCTCGAAGTATTCCATGTAAAGATTAGCAAGGACAGGAGAGAGAGGAGAGCCCATAGCGACACCGAAGGTTTGAGAATAATATTTCCCTTGGAAGGAAAAGGAGTTAGAGTCCACACAGAGGCCTGGTCACAGACCGGGCCGCGGGGGCGTTGACCCCCGAAACTCTCTCCAGGTAAACTCTCCAGGCGGATCAGATCAAGAAAGACATTAGTGGGGATAGGGAGATGAAGAAACCCTTCATGGGCCTTCTCTCTAAGGAAATCAAGGACATCATCAAGAGGGACATTGGTGAAGAGGGACTCAACGTCAAGACTAAGCATCTTACAGGTTGGGAGAGAGCGAACCAGTTCAATGAAGTCTTGAGAGTGATGGAGGTGGGCAGGAGAAAAAGTACCAAGAAAGGGAGTGAGGGTTTTGGCCAGCCAAGAAGCAAGAGAATAAGAGACAGAACCTCTAGTGGATATGATAGGACGAAGAGGAATATCAGGTTCATGAGTTTTGGGAAGGCCATAGAAATAGGGAAGAGAGGGACAGATGACACAAAACCATTGAACAAGGTCAAAGTCAGGAAGACAGAGGTCAGAGAGAGTCTTTAGTTTTTTGTTGAAAGTTCTCTTGATGCGATCAAGAGGGTTGGAAATGAGAGGAGTGTAGGTGCATGAGTCAGAGAGCAAGACATCAGCTTTATGGAGGTAATCCTGGCTTCGTCTCTGTAGATGCCTTCCTCTCCCACTACATTGTAAAATGCTCCAAACTTCAGAACACCCGTGACTTAACCTGAATCCTTATTTTTTCTTTTTCTTCTTCTTCCTCTTCCCCTTTCCTCTTTCCTTTTCTCCTCTGGGTTGTCTTTTTCTCTCTCCTGTCTCGTGTTTCTGTTCCTTCTTCATTTATTTCACCACTTCCCCTTTCACACACCTCTATGCGCTTGCTCTCCCTCTGTGGGCATCTAGCTCTCTTGCAGTGCTCCCCTTCCTTTGTATTTGACTGGCTCGTCTTCCTTATTTCCCACTTCTACCACTACCACTACTACTACCTCTTCTTCTACTACTACTACAACTACTGATGAAATTAAGACACATGTGCGGTGTCTGGTTGTCTTTGTTGTGGACGTTTCGCCATCCAGTGGCTGGCTGGATGGTGAAACGTCTATGATGGGGATGCCCGGGTGTTGTGCATGTGTCTTAATTAATTTCATCTTGCTGGTATTATATACAATTCTTGTACTACTACTACTACTACTACCACCACCTCTTCTTGCCTATATATAGCCGTCCTGTTGCACCTCTGGTTAGTGTGACTTTGTCAATGGTCCAAGTCGGACCGAAACGTCGTCGTAAGCTTCTCTCTTTTATGTGCGGGTTATTTGTGTATCGTTCCAGTCACGGTATTGTGCCTTTTTTGTTATTTATGGACCCCACAGTTAAGCGTCATATTCTCTCCAACTTTTTTTAATGTTCTTCCCTTTTTTAAACCCCTCTTTCGATCTTATGAGGCTGCTCTTATTGCTATCAGGCGTCGTAAGAATCAGCTTCGCTTCCTACGTGACTGTCTTGCTGAACAAGTTCTGCCCCCTTCCTTCTCCCACTTCCTGAAAACCAACCCACTGGGCACTCCCTTTCCTGATCATGCCCGTCTCCTACTTCAACAGCTCATTCTTTCTACTAAATCACAGGTTGAAGATGCCTTCTTTACTTTCCGTCAGCATCAACGTGCTCTCTTTGTGGCTCTACCACAGGATCTCTGTAACCTTCTCTCTACCATTGCCTTTGACACTGCTCGCCTGAATGCACAAATTCATTCTTCCAAACTACAAAATAAACTTCAACGTCTCATCTCAGCTAGCCCTTGGTCTAAATTCTCCCTCACTGACTGTGTTACTAATCTGTCTTCTGTCTCACTCTCTCAGTATGAGCTTGAACTTCTTGGTTTTGGCCTTTCCTTTGCCACTTTGCCTACTCCTTGCGCTGGTATTTCCCTGATTAGCTCTTTTGATTCCTTTCGTCAATCTCGCTTCCATAATCTTCCTGACTTGTCCACTTTTCGTGGTGCTCTCCTTCCTGCTCTTGTTAGTCTGTTTTCTAAGAATCACCACCTTCCACACCGTTACCAACTTGCCCTTTCTTCTCAAAAAACTAAGGATTCTCTCCGACCTCTGCCCTCCTGACTTTGACCTTGTTCAACGGTTTCGTGTCATCTGTCCCTCTCTTCCCTATTTCTATGGCCTTCCCAAAACTCATAAACCTGATATTCCTCTTCGTCCTATCATATCCTCTAGAGGTTCTGTCTCTTATTCTCTTGCTTCTTGGCTGGCCAAAACCCTCACTCCCTTTCTTGGTACTTTTTCTCCTGCCCACCTCTGTCACTCTCAAGACTTCATTGAACAGGTTCGCTCTCTCCCAACCTGTAAGATGCTTAGTCTTGACGTTGAGTCCCTCTTCACCAATGTCCCTCTTGATGATGTCCTTGATTTCCTTAGAGAGAAGGCCCATGAAGGGTTTCTTCATCTCCCTATCCCCACTAAAGTCTTTCTTGATCTGATCCACCTCTGTGTGGACTCTAACTCCTTTTCCTTCCAAGGGAAATATTATTCTCAAACCTTCGGTGTCGCTATGGGCTCTCCTCTCTCTCCTGTCCTTGCTAATCTTTACATGGAATACTTCGAGACTGTTCTTCCTACCCTCGATGTGCAACCTTCGCTCTGGCTCCGCTATGTGGATGACATCTTTGCTCTGTGGCCTCATGACTCCAGTCTCTTCCAACCTTTTCTTGAAGCTCTTAATAATCTTGCCTCTTCCATTAAGTTTAAAGCTGAATGGGAATCTAATTCCTTGCTTCCTTTCCTTGATGTCCATGTCCACCGCTCAGATACAGGTTTTTCCTTTTCCGTTTACCATAAACCTATGCACAGTGGCATGTACATTCACTACTTTTCCTATCATGCTTCCCCTGTCAAGAAAAGTGTTCTTGTCTCCCTCTTTCTCCATGCCCTCCGCATCTGTGATCCTCAGTTCCTTCCAGCAGAAATTTCCACTCTTCATAATTCGTTCTCCCGTTTTGGCTACCCTTCCCATTTCATAGACTCTGCTCTCTCACGTGCTGAACGCAATTTCTTCTCTCCCAAACTCTCTACTCATGGGAACTCTTCTATCTTCTGCCTTCCCTACATTTCCGGTCTTTCTAATCTCAACAATTCTCTCCAACCCTAAGACATCAAGCTTACCTTCCACCAGACTAACACTCTTCGCACTAATCTCGTTCATACCTCTCCTCCCTCTACAGATGTTCCTGGTGTCTACTCTATTTCTTGCTCCTCCTGTCCTCTTCAATACTTCGGAGAAACTGGTCGATCTCTTTCTGACAGACTTAGGGAGCACAAAAATAGTGTTAGGCTTGCCGACACTAACAATGCTCTTTTCTGTCACGTCAGAGATCATAGCCATCCAATTGACTGGTCTTCTGCTAAAACTGTCTTCCCTGCTTCCAACTCGAACAGTCGCTGTCTAGTTGAATCCCCTCTAATACACAACTTTCCTTGTATGAACCTTAGCCCTGGCTTCATCTCTGTAGATGCCTTCCTCTCCCACTACATTGTAAAATGCTCCAAACTTCAGAACACCTGTGACTTAACCTGAATCCTCATTTTTTCTTTTTCTTTTTCTTCTTCTTCCTCTTCCCCTTTCCTCTTTCCTTTTCTCCTCTGGGTTGTCTTTTTTTCTCTCTCCTGTCTCGTTTTTCTGTTCCTTCTTCATTTATTTCACCACTTCCCCTTTCACGCACCTCTGTGCGCTTGCTCTCCCTTTGTGGGCATCTAGCTCTCTTGCAGTGCTCCCCTTCCTTTGTATTTGACTGGCTCGTCTTCCTTATTTCCCACTTCTACCACTACCACTACTACTACCTCTTCTTCTTTTACTACTACTACAACTACTGATGAAATTAAGACACATGTGCGGCGTCTGGTTGTCTTTGTTGTGGACGTTTCGCCATCCAGTGGCTGGCTGGATGGCGAAACGTCTACGATGGGGATGCCCGGGTGTTGTGCATGTGTCTTAATTTCATCTTGCCGGTATTATATACAATTCTTGTACTTCTACTACTACTACTACCACCACCTCTTCCTGCCTATATATAGCTGTCCTGCTCCACCTCTGGTTAGTGTGACTTTGTCAATGGTCCAGATCGGACCGAAACGTCGTCGTAAGTTTCTCTCTTTTATGTGTGGGTTATTTGTGTATCTGAATACATTCACCTCCTCCATACTCTCTCCCTCCAATCTGATATCCAATCTTTCATCACCTAATCTTTTTGTTATCCTCATAACCTTACTCTTTCCTGTATTCAATTTTCTTCTTTTACATACCCTTCCAAATTCATCCAGCAACCTCTGCAACTTCTCTTTGGAATCACCCAAGAACACAGTGTCATCAGCAAAGAGCAGCTGTGACAACTCCCACTTTATGTGTGATTCTTTATCTTTAAACTCCACACCTCTTGCCAAGACCCTCGCATTTACTTCTCTTACAACCCCATCTATAAATATATTGAACAACCACAGTGACATCACACATCTTTGTCTAATGCCTACTTTTACTGGGAAATAATCTCCTTCTTTCCTACATACTCTAACTTGAGCGTCACTGCCCTCGTAAAAACTCTTCACTGCTTTCAATAACATACCTCCTATACCATACATCTGCAACATCTGCCACATTACCCCCCTATCCACCTTTTCATATGCCTTTTCCAAATCCATAAATGCCACAAAAACCTCTTTAGCCTTATCTAAATACTGTTCACTTATATGTTTCACTGTAAACACCTGGTCCACACTCCCTCTACCTTTCCTAAAGCCTCCTTGTTCATCTGCTATCATATTCTCCGTCTTACTCTTAATTCTTTCAATAATGACTCTACCATACACTTTACCAGGTATACTCAACAGACTTATCCGCTTTATACAAATGAACTATGCATGCTCTCTGCCAATCCCTAGGTACCTTACCCTCTTCCATACATTTATTAAATAATTGCACCAACAATTCCAAAACTATATCCCCACCTGCTTTTAACATTTCTATCTTTATCCCATCAATCCCGGCTGCCTTACCCCCTTTCATTTTACATACTGCCTCATGAACTTTCCCCACACTCACAACTGGCTCTTCCTCACTCCTACAAGATGTTATTCCTCCTTTCCCTATACACAAAATCACAGCTTCCCTATCTTCATCAACATCCAACAATTCCTCAAAATATTCCCTCCATCTTCCAAATATCTCTAACTCTCCATTTAATAACTCTCCTCTCCTATTTTTAACTGACAAATCCATTTGTTCTCTAGGCTTCCTTAACTTGTTAATCTCACTCCAAAACTTTTTCTTATTTTCAACAAAATTTGTTGATAACATCTCACCCACTCTCTCATTTGCTCTCTTTTTACATTGCTTCAGCACTCTCTTAACCTCTCTCTTTTTCTCCATATACTCTTCCCTCCTTGCATCACTTCTACTTTGTAAAATCTATTCATATGCTAACTTTTTCTCCCTTACTACTCTCTTTACATCATCATTCCACCAATTGCTCCTCTTCCCTCCCGCACCCACTTTTCTGTAACCACAAACTTCTGCTGAACACTCTAACACTACATTTTTAAACCTACCCCATACCTCTTTGACCCCATTGCCTATGCTCTCATTAGCCCATCTATCTTCCAATAGTTGTTTATGTCTTACCCTAACTGCCTCCTCTTTTAGTTTATAAACCTTCACCTCTCTCTCTTACCTGATGCTTCTATTCTCCTTGTATCCCATCTACCTTTTACTCTCAGTGTAGCTACAACTAAAAAGTGATCTGATATATCTGTGGCCCCTCTATAAACATGTACATCCTGAAGTCTACTCGGCAGTCTTTTATCTACCAATACATAATCCAACAAACTTCTGTCATTTTGCCCTACATCATATCTTGTATACTTATTTATCCTCTTTTCTTAAAATATGTATTACCTATAACTAAACCCCTTTCTATACAAAGTTCAATCAAAGGGCTCCCATTATCATTTACACCTGGCACCCCAAACTTACCTACCACACCCTCTCTAAAAGTTTCTCCTACTTTAGCATTCAGGTCCCCTACCACAATTACTCTCTCATTTGATGCAAAGGTTCCTATATATTCACTTAACGTCTCCCAAAATCTCTCTCTCTCCTCTACATTCCTCTCTTCTCCATGTGCATACACGCTCATTATGACCCACTTTTCGCATCCAACCTTTACTTTAATCCACATAATCCTTGAATTTACACATTCATATTCTCTTCTCTCCTTCCATAACTGATCCTTCAACATTATTGCAACCCCTTCCTTAGCTCTAACTCTCTCAGATACTCCAGATTTAATCCCATTTATTTCTCCCCACCAAAACTCCCCTACCCCCTTCAGCTTTGTTTCGCTTAGGGCCAGGACATCCAACTTCTTTACATTCATAACATCAGCAATCATCTGTTTCTTATCATCTGCACTACATCCACGCACATTTAAGCATCCCAGTTTTATAAAGTTTTTCTTCTTCTCTTTTTTAGTAAATGTTCACAGGAGAAGGGGTTACTAGCCCATTGCTCCCGGCATTTTAGTCGCCTCATACGACACGCATGGCATACAGAGGAAAGATTCTTTTCCACTTCCCCATGGACAATAGAAGAAATAAAGAAGAACAAGAGCTATATATATATATATATATATATATTTATATATATATATATATATATATATATATATATATATATATATATATATATATATATATATATATATATATATATATATATATATATATTATAATCGGTGATACACACGTAACAACATGTACCGTATATGCCACCTTTATATCAATAATGTATCTCTTAAATCTTCTGTACCATATTATGTAATAAAATATTCCTATTAGTAAAAAAAAATAAATATGAAAAGATGGGGTGGTAGGGGAAGTGGAATATTCAAACGGCTTCAGGAAGAAATCCAAATATTTTTCCTTGAAGCCTTTTTATCCACTTCTCCGAGGCTATGGGTCCCACAATTTACACCAGAGGTGGACCCCATCCTATATATATATATATATTTATGCAATAAGATCACAGTAAACAGGTGATTTCAGAATATGCAAAACAACCACTCTGAAAGAATAGAGAAATTCCAAGCGCTTTCGTGACTACTCACATTATTAAGGAACTATGAAAGTAAAGCATCCAAGGAAGCTATATAAGGGGTCTGGCCAGCACCTCACTATCAGATCCCACAACGGTTAAACACCTGACGCGCGCCGACCCAACTTGGATAATGAGGTGCTGGTCAGACCCCTTATATAGCTTCCTTGGATGCTTTACTTTCATAGTTCCTTGATAATGTGAGTAGTCACGATAGCGCTTGGAATTTCTCTATTCTTTCAGAGTGGTTGTTTTGCATATGTATATATATATATATATATATATATATATATATATATATATATATATATATATATATATATATATATATATATATATATATATATATATATATTTTATATATATACCTGGAGTTTACCTGGAGAGAGTTCCGGGGGTCAACACCCCCACGGCCCGGTCTGTGACCAGGCCTCCTGGTGGATCAGAGCCTTATCAACCAGGCTGTTACTGCTGGCTGCACGCAAACCAACATACAAGCCACAGCCCGGCTGATCAGGAACCGACTTTAGGTGCTTGTCCAGTGCCAGCTTGAAGACTGCCAGGGGTCTGTTGGTAATCCCCCTTATGTATGCTGGGAGGCAGTTGAACAGTCTCAGGCCCCTGACACTTATTGTATGGTCTCTTAACGTGCTAGTGACACCCCTGCTTTTCATTGGGGGGATGTTGCATCGTCTGCCAAGTTTTTTGCTTTAGTAGTGAGTGATTTTCGTGTGTAAGTTCGGTACTAGTCCCTCTAGGATTTTCCAGGTGTATATAATCATGTATCTCTCCCGCCTGCATTCCAGGGAATACAGGTTCAGGAACCTCAAGCGCTCCCAATAACTGAGGTGTTTTATCTCCGTTATGCGCGCCGTGAAGGTTCTCTGTACATTTTCTAGGTCAGTAATTTCACCTGCCTTGAAAGGTGCTGTTAGTGTGCAGCAATATTCCAGCCTAGATAGAACAAGTGACCTGAAGAGTGTCATCATGGGCTTGGCATCCCTAGTTTTGAAGGTTCTCATTATCCATCCTGTCATTTTTCTAGCAGATGCGATTGATACAATGTTATGGTCCTTGAAGGTGAGATCCTCCGACATGATCACTCCCAGGTCTTTGACGTTGGTGTTACGCTCTATTTTGTGGCCAGAATTTGTTTTGTACTCTGATGAAGATTTAATTTCCTCGTGTTTACCATATCTGCGTAATTGAAATTTCTCATCGTTCAACTTCATATTGTTTTCTGCAGCCCACTGAAAGATTTGGTTGATGTCCGCCTGGAGCCTTGCAGTGTCTGCAATGGAAGACACTGTCATACAGATTCGGGTGTCATCTGCAAAGGAAGACACGGTGCTGTGGTTGACATCCTTGTCTATGTCAGATATGAGGATGAGGAACAAGATGGGAGCGAGTACTGTGCCTTGTGGAACAGAGCTTTTCACCGTGGCTGCCTCGGAAATTACTCTGTTGACTACTACTCTCTGTGTTCTGTTAGTGAGGAAATTATAGATCCATCGACCGACTTTTCCTGTTATTCCTTTAGAACGCATTTTGTGCGCTATTACGCCATGGTCACACCTGTCGAAGGCTTTTGCAACGTCTGTATATATTACATCTGTATTCTTTTTGTCTTCTAGTGCATCAATGACCTTGTCGTAGTGATCCAATAGTTGAGACAGACAGGAGCGACCTGTTCTAAACCCATGTTGCCCTGGATTGTGTAACTGATGTGTTTCTAGATGGGTGGTGATCTTGCTTCTTAGGACCCTTTCAAAGATTTTTATGATAAGGGATGTTAGTGCTATCGGTCTGTAGTTCTTTGCTGTTGCTTTGCTGCCCCCTTTGCGGAGTGGGGCTATGTCTGTTGTTTTTAGTAACTGTGGGACGACCCCTGTGTCCATGCTCCCTCTCCATAGGGTGGTAAAGGCTTGTGATAGGGGCTTCTTGCAGTTCTTGATGAACACGGAGTTCCATGAGTCTGGCCCTGGGGCAGAGTGCATGGGCATGTCATTTATCGCCTGTTCGAAGTCATTTGGCGTCAGGATAACATCAGATAGACTTGTGTTAACCAAATTCTGTGGCTCTCTCATAAAAAATTCATATATGCCGTGCCGAATATGTAAAACTGGTGAATTAGCAAGAACTCATTTAAAATTAAGTCCTTTCAAAAATTTTCTCTTATACGTTTAAAGATATATTTTTTCCATTAATGTTAATGCAAAAAATTTTAATTTCGCACCAAAAGAATCTTAGAAAACTTACCTAACCTTATTTTAACAACAGCAATTTATTTTAGCCTAACCCAACTAAATATATTTTATATTTGTTTACAATAATTTAATACCAAACAAATACAGTGAAATATATTTTTTTCGTTAGGTTCAGAATGATTTTGGAGAAATTATTGCATACACAAATTTTCACTTGTCCTATATGGCAATATGAGCGTTGCTATTTAAGCCAAGATCACAAGTTCTGCCTATTCGGCACGACATATATATATATATATATATATATATATATATATATATATATATATATATATATATATATATATATATATATATATATATATATATATATATATATATAGACATATATATATATAAATTTGTAAATATATATATATATATATATATATATATATATATATATATATATATATATATATATATATATATATATATATATATATACACACACACACACAGTAGACCGTCGATTAAGACAGTAGTTAGGTTCCTGTAAAGGCAGTATTAAACAAATCCGTGTTTAGGGAACTGAGGAACTTATAGGATAAATAAGGTTACGTTCCTATGACCCTCAAAAAAGCCAAACAACTTTTTTTTTTTTTAGGTCTCCAAATCTTACAAAAATAAAATGATCATGCAATTATTGTTCACAATTGTTACAATGCATGTCTTTTTGTTGCTTAAGGGTAAAAATGCAACATAAATAATATTTCTTACTTTAAATTGTGGTTGCTGGTGTTAGTCAGTGATTGTGAAGGAGGGAGTGGAGAGGCAGGCTGAGGCCCATCTGGGCTGAGATGGATAGGAGTCCAGTCAGTAAGTCAGTGGAGTCAAGTGAGTCAGTAGGTCAGCCAGTCAAGTCAGTACAGTCATTCAATTCAGTAGGTCTCTCATTCAAGTCAGTCACTCAAGTCATTCGGTAAATCAGTTATGTTGGTCAGTCAAGTCAGTAACCATCAGTCAGTAAATCAGTCAAGTCAGTCAAGTAGTAAGCAGTCAGTATATCAATCAAGTCATTCAGTAAATCAGTAAGACAATCAGTAAAGTCATTCAGTAAATCAGTCATGTTGGCCACTCAAGTCAGTAAGCCAGTCAAGTCAGTAGGTCAGCCAGTCAAGTAAGTCATTCAGTAACTCAGTCAAGACTTTCAATAAATCACTCAAGTCATTCAGTAAATCAGTAAGTCAGGTTGGTCAGTCAAATTAGTAAGCCAGTTCAGTAAATCAGGTCAGTCATTCAGCAAATCAATCAAGTCAGATCAGTCAAGTCATTCAGAAAATCAGTAAATCAGGTCAGTCAGTAAGTCATTCATCCAGTGTGCAGCATTGAATTTTTTTTCCTACCGAGAAGCAGAACAGTTTAAATCGAATTTTACAAAGTGCGAAAAAGAAACATGCCACAATTTGACAATAATGTAATACAGAAAACTTTTTAAAGCAAAGCATTTTAATTGACAGTCTACTGCATATATTTCCTGGCTTATTTAAGGAGGGTCATAATTTCTTTCCAGTTAATGTGTACTGGAACATCCTTGATACTGAATACTGAATATGCCATCATGACACCTTTACCTTTGATATACCCTTGAAGAGTTCTGAGAATTTCACTACTCTTGGAGCCTGACCATGGGCCAGGCTCGTCTGGTGCTTGCCTGGTCAACCAGGATGTTGCTGTTTGAGGCCTACTGCCTCACATATTCATCACAGCCTGGGTGATCTAGCACCTGGTGAAGATACTTGTCCAGTTTCCTCTTGAGGGCTTCTACACTTGTTTCAGCAGTAAGGTGTTGAATAGTCTGGGACCAGATGTTGATACAGTGTTCCCTTATTGTCCCCACCGCACCCCTGCTCCTCACTGGGTTTATTTTGCTCTTCCTTCTATATCTCTCACTCCAGTATGTTGTTATTGCAGTGTGCAGATTTGGGACCAGGCCCTCGAGTACTTTCCAGGTATATATTATCATGTATTCAATTCAATTCAATTCAATTCAAGTTTATTCTCTATAAAGTTACAATGTGGGGTTTAGAGGTTTTGGGTATTGTGTGGTTTACATGTTATAAAATACTAATTACAGAGGGGGCCACTAGGACACCTAGCATGGCTAGGCATTTCGGGCAGACTTAGATTAATTCTTAACATTAAATCCTTACAGATTATGGTATTAAGGCTAAGTGACTACATCATAATTTGTGAGTTTAGCAATGTGAATGCTTTTGTTTTGGCACAATACAAAGTGTCTATATTGGAGTATCATAGGCAAACTTATGACTAGTTAGGATTTATTATTTTAAGATTAAGATTAGTATTTCTGGGTTTATAGTCAGTGGGTGAGTGAGTGTAATTATGAACCACCAGGTGGTTATCATGTAGTTAGTTGTTGGGGTGGATCAGGGAGATAAGATGTTTTCTAACTGTAGTTTTGAAAGTGATGAGTGTGTCTGCAGTTCTAGAGTTTTCAGGTAGGGTGTTCCAGATTTTAGGTCCTTTGAAATACATTGAATTTTTGTAAAGGTTTAGTCGAACACGGGGAATGTCATTGAGATGTTTGTGTCTGGTGTAATGCCTGTGGATCCTGTCACAACTATCAAGAAAGCATTTTAGGTCAAGGTTAATATTGGAATTTAAGGTCCTGTAGATGTAGATTGCACAGTAGTAAGTGTGGATGTACTGAACAGGGAGTAAGTTTAGATCTATGAAGAGTGGGGGAAGGGAGGGGGTGTTGCCATGGATGGGATTTAGTGATTATTCTTACTGCGGCTTTTAGTTGGGTTATTATTGGCTTTAGGTGTGTTGCTGCAGTTGAACCCCAAGCACAGATAGCATAGGTGAGGTATGGATATATAAGTGAATGGTATAGTGTGAGAAGGGCAGTTTGCGGCACGTAGTATCGTATCTTGGAGAGGATCCCCACTGTTTTGGATACTTTTTTTGTTATGTGTTGGATATGGGTGCTGAAATTTAGGTTGTTGTCGAGGTATAGGCCTAGGAATTTGCCCTCATTATGTCTGGCAGTTAGAGTGTTGTCGATCTTAATGTTAAGTTGTGCAACACCTGCTCTGCTACCAAACATAATATAGTAGGTTTTGCCATTGTTTAGTGAAAGTTTATTGGCTGTCATCCAAGTCGATATTTTGAGCAGCTCCTCATTAGCAATGGTGTTGAGGGTGGCAAGATTAGGGTGAGAGATGACATAAGTCGTGTTGTCAGCAAAGAGAATGGGTTTCAGGTGTTGAGATATGTTTGGAAGTCATTGATGTAAATGAGGAAGAGCAGGGGTCCAAGGACACTTCCCTGTGGAACTCCAGTCTCTCTCCTCCACTCCAATGAGTACATGTTTAAGACTTGAAGGCATTCCCAGTAATTTAGGTGCTTAACTAGCTCAATGTGAGCCATATACAATCTCTGTACATGTGTGTTGAGTGCATAATACAATGTGGGAAATTTATATGTGAATAAAACATAATAAAATAAATATGGAATTAGTATATATAATGAATTCTCTAAGTTATGATATTAGCTGCAGTAATATAAAATGAAGTAACCTACCATCCTCTGGTGTGGTGAGTGACTGAGAGTTGGAAGGCGTTCCCTCTATGCTGTGCCAGAAGGGGACCATGAAGAAGGTGTAGTGAGTGTTGGAACTCAGGTGGTGCATGAGGTGGGAGGAGGACGAGGTACCCAGGACAGTGGCCACTTGAACAGTGCCAGTCTTGGTCACAGAGTACACCAGCACACCTTCCACAGACACATCTGTCGAAGCCAGGAAATCCCAGGTGAGCAACACACTGTGAGGAGCAGTGATGGCAGCATCAGTGAGGATGATGATGGGATGAGAGAGGCGGTGGTGAGCCTGGCGTACCTGGTCCACAGCAAGGCTGGGGTCACGGGGAAGCTCGGTAGTGACTGGGTCTGACCAGGGGCTGGGGAACGATGCTCCTCTGTTGTTGACAGCACGGACCAGGAAGGTGTAGGTGTGTCCTGGAGTGAGGTGGCTCACCACACATGACTCCTGCATCATGACAGCATCAGCCACACGCCATTCATCCCAACCTTGTCTCCAGTACTCCACTGTGTACCATTGACCCCATTCTTCAGTCACTTGAGAATTGGGAAGCCAGCTTAAAAGTACTGCTGTTTGGTTCATGGACATAAGACGTGGCTTGGTGGGAGGTGCTGGTAGCTGCAAAGTTTCAATAAAACTGGCATCAGGTTCTACTCGGAGCACTGCTGCCTGTTCCACAGTGCCAGTATCTGCTGTAGCTCGACAAGTGTAGATGCCCGAATCATCAAGACGCACATTCTTAATTACTAGGGCATCATTGTCCAGGACAGAGATCCAGGGGTCAACAGTGTCTTGTGAAAGTTGACGGGGTGGCAGGTGAAATGCTGGACGGTACGACCAAGAGATGGTAGCTTCAGCTGCCTCACTAACAACCTCACAAGGCAAGGTCAAATCACTTCCTGGTGCAACTGTCTTATCTTGAGGCCCAACACCTATTACAGGTGGTGGATGAGATGGTACCACAATCAGCTCTGCTTGCACACTTACACCACCACCATTGCTCACACCCCAGCAGTGGTAAGTACCACTGTCTTGCATAGATGCTTTTTCTATCATGAGGGTATAGCCATCATCAGAAACAGAAGCATGACCCCTGCTCAGTCCTGGTAATAGAAGAGCTGTTCTGTCCAGTGCTGGGAGACGCCACATCACCAGAGGCTGAGGTCTTCCCTCTACCTGGCAGGAGATCTGTGCATTTTTACCAGCCATCACCTGAATGTCCTGTGGTCGCTGTAACAGCTGAGGTGCATTGACGATAGTGAGTGTGGCTTGGGCAGAGGCAATTCCTGCCTCATTCTCCACCTCACAAGCATAAACACCTGAGTCAACAGTCTCCACTTGCTCTAACACCAATCGTTGACCATCTATCCTAGCACGTCCCAGTGGCATCTTGCCATCCAGACGGCGCCAGGTCACTGTAGGAGTAGGAGAAGCTTGTGCTCGACATGCTAGCTCCACCACTACTCCTGATGGGGCAGTGATGTTTGATGGCCGCTCCTCAAACCAAGGTGGTACTGAAATAAGAAATTCTTTTATAAATTTGAAAGCTTCACTACAGCAGAAACTACCATTGCTCTAATTATTTAATATATGCACTTAATTTATTTTCATATAGTGGCAATTCTGTTAAATTAGTTCCATTAGGTAGCTTTTCCAAGTAATAATTTACGAGATCAAAATACATATGAAAGATACACAATTGAATTCAGTACAAGTCTTAGGGATATTTAAAACACGAAATAATGAACTTACTCATGGCAGTGAGTTGTGTGGGTGTGGACTCCCTGGTGCCAGCAGCATTTCTGACTCTACACACATAGGTTGCAGAGTCTTCTTTGATGACCTTGTTGATGACCAGGTCACCTGCTTGAGAGACACTGACACGGCTAGAGTTGGTCACCTGGCGACCATCCCTGAACCAAGTCAACTCTGGCTGAGGGGTGCCCTTGGGTGGTTGGCAGGGCAAGGAGATAGAGTCCCCAATGCAGGTCTTTACTATGGGTTCGGCCTGTCTCTGAAAATCATTGGAGAGGGTAGCTACAATCAGTGTGGCGTTGTGAGAGCGTGTAGCACCATAGCTGTTGGAAGCCACACACCAGTATGTGCCAGTGTCACTATCCTTCCTGGTGGTAGTGACACGGAGGAAGAAGAGGGAGCCAGCAGGCAGGAGGACACGGTGAGAGCGAGGATCTTGTGTAGAGGTGACCACCTCCTCACCATCACGGAACCACCTGATGCGTGCAGCACCAGCTGCAGCACAGTTGAGGGTGACAGGGTCGTTACGACGAGCAACTACACTGCTGGGATGTTCCTTGATCACTGGTGGCCCTTCTGAAAGAATAATGCCATGGTAAATATAAAAGCTGGTGTGTGGACCAGGTGTTTACAGTGAAACATATAAGTGAACAGTATTTAGATAAGGCTAAAGAGGTCTTTGTGGCATTTATGGATTTGGAAAAGGCGTATGACAGGGTGGATAGGGGGGCAATGTGGCAGATGTTGCAAGTGTATGGTGTAGGAGGTAGGTTACTGAAAGCAGTGAAGAGTTTTTACGAGGATAGTGAGGCTCAAGTTAGAGTATGTAGGAAAGAGGGAAATTTTTTCCCAGTAAAAGTAGGCCTTAGACAAGGATGTGTGATGTCACCGTGGTTGTTTAATATATTTATAGATGGGGTTGTAAGAGAAGTAAATGCGAGGGTCTTGGCAAGAGGCGTGGAGTTAAAAGATAAAGAATCACACACAAAGTGGGAGTTGTCACAGCTGCTCTTTGCTGATGACACTGTGCTCTTGGGAGATTCTGAAGAGAAGTTGCAGAGATTGGTGGATGAATTTGGTAGGGTGTGCAAAAGAAGAAAATTAAAGGTGAATACAGGAAAGAGTAAGGTTATGAGGATAACAAAAAGATTAGGTGACGAAAGATTGAATATCAGATTGGAGGGAGAGAGTATGGAGGAGGTGAACGTATTCAGATATTTGGGAGTGGACGTGTCAGCGGATGGGTCTATGAAAGATGAGGTGAATCATAGAATTGATGAGGGAAAAAGAGTGAGTGGTGCACTTAGGAGTCTGTGGAGACAAAGAACTTTGTCCTTGGAGGCAAAGAGGGGAATGTATGAGAGTATAGTTTTACCAACGCTCTTATATGGGTGTGAAGCGTGGGTGATGAATGTTGCAGCGAGGAGAAGGCTGGAGGTAGTGGAGATGTCATGTCTGAGGGCAATGTGTGGTGTGAATATAATGCAGAGAATTCGTAGTTTGGAAGTTAGGAGGAGGTGCGGGATTACCAAAACTGTTGTCCAGAGGGCTGAGGAAGGGTTGTTGAGGTGGTTCGGACATGTAGAGAGAATGGAGCGAAACAGAATGACTTCAAGAGTGTATCAGTCTGTAGTGGAAGGAAGGCGGGGTAGGGGTCGGCCTAGGAAGGGTTGGAGGGAGGGGGTAAAGGAGGTTTTGTGTGCGAGGGGCTTGGACTTCCAGCAGGCATGTGTGAGCGTGTTTGATAGGAGTGAATGGAGACAAATGGTTTTTAATACTTGACGTGCTGTTGGAGTGTGAGCAAAGTAACATTTATGAAGGGATTCAGGGAAACCGGCAGGCCGGACTTGAGTCCTGGAGATGGGAAGTACAGTGCCTGCACTCTGAAGGAGGGGTGTTAATGTTGCAGTTTAAAAACTGTAGTGTAAAGCACCCTTCTGGCAAGACAGTGATGGAGTGAATGATGGTGAAAGTTTTTCTTTTTCGGGCCACCCTGCCTTGGTGGGAATCGGCCGGTGTGATAATAAAAAAAATATATATGTAAAACAGAGCTGTGGCTTGGCCAAGACTCGATCCTGCATTCCCATGCCCAGCCCTGTGAGAACTGAACAAAGTGCTAATCACTTTCTCCACTGGACCACCATCCTTAAACACCGGATGCTCAGCAGGCGCTCAGCAGTACTGAGCATGTTATCCTGGTGCAAGAACATTCGTGGTTGTGGAGCATCAGAGACTAATTTCAACCTCATCCTGTTTGGTGTACCAGCCTTCACGAGCAGTCTATATATCAATGAAATCACGAAACAAATGCTTTTGAAACATTAACCAAACTAGGAGGTAGGTGACTGAAAGCAGTGAAGAGTTTTTAAGAGTATAGTGAGGCTCAGGTTAGAGTATGTAGGAGAGAGGGACATTATTTCCCAGTAAAAGTAGGCCTTAGACAAGGATGTGTGATGTCACCATGGTTGTTCAATATATTTATAGATGGGGTTGTCAGAGAAGTGAATGCTCGGGTGTTGGCAAGAGATGTGGCGTTGAAAGATTTAGAATGTAACACAAAGTGGGAGTTGTCACAGTTGCTCTTTGCTGATGACACTGTGCTTTTGGGAGATTCTGAAGAGAAGTCGCAGAGGTTGGTGGATGAATTTGGTAGGGTATGTAAAAGAAGGAGCAAAAATTCCACGGTGCTCTAACCCACGTGACCATACAATCCTACAAGAATCATGCACTCAGCAGAGCTGGGTGTTGTACTGTGATCCGAGGACACACTCTGGTGTGGGTGCCTCAGAGCTAATTTCATTCTACTCCTCGTTTGATGTACTAGCCTCCACAAGCAGTATATATCATATTGTAACCACGAACGAGTGGTATTTAATCAATAACAGCAACTGAGGCACCCACACCATCATGCGTCCTCGGATCACGGTACAACACCTATCTCTTCTGGTTGCATGATTCTTGCAGGATTGTATGGTCCTATGGGTTACAGCATCATGGAATTTCACTCACCATGAGGAGGGCCAAAACAACATGGGCTCAATCCCCCAGCTAGTCGCAGTGTTGTTATTGATATATATATATATATATATATATATATATATATATATATATGTCGTGCCGAATATGTAAAACTGGTCAATTAGCAAGAACTCATCTAAAATTAAGTCCTTTCTAAAATTTTCTCTTATACGATTAAAGATATATTTTTTTCATTAATGTTAATGTAAATTTTTTTAATTTTGTACCAAAAGGAACTTAGAAAACTTACCTAACCTTACTGTAACAAGAACAATTTATTTTAGCCTAACCCAACTATATATATTTTAGATTTGTTTACAGTAATTTAATACTAAACAAACACAGTGAAATATATTTTTTTCGTTAGGTTCAGAATGACTTTGGCGAAATTACTGCATACACAAATTTTCACTTGTCTTATATGGCAAGATGAGCGTTGCTATTTAAGCCAAGATCGCAAGTTCTGCCTATTCGGCACGACATATATATATATATATATATATATATATATATATATATATATATATATATATATATATATATATATATATATGATAAGATAAGATAAGATTTCGTTCGGATTTTTAACCCCGGAGGGTTAGCCACCCAGGATAACCCAAGAAAGTCAGTGCGTCATCGAGGACTGTCTAACTTATTTCCATTGGGGTCCTTAATCTTGTCCCCCAGGATGCGACCCACACCAGTCGACTAACACCCAGGTACCTATTTGCTGCTAGGTGAACAGGACAACAGGTGTAAGGAAACGTGTCGAAATGTTTCCACCCGCCGGGAATCGAACCCGGGCCCTCCGTGTGTGAAGCGGGAGCTTTAGCCATATGTCGTGCCGAATATGTAAAACTGGCCAATTAGCAAGAACTCATTTAAAATTAAGTCCTTTCTAAAATTTTCTCTTATACGTTTAAAGATATATTTTTTTCATTAATGTTGATGTAAAAATTTATAATTTTGCACCAAAAGCAACTTAGAAAACTTACCTAACCTTATTATAACAAGAACAATTTATTTTAGCCTAACCCAACTAAATATATTTTAGATTTGTTTACAATAATTTAATATTAAACAAACACAGTGAAATATATTTTTTTCGTTGGGTTCAGAATGATTTTGGCGAAATTATTGCATACACAAATTTTCACTTGTCCTATATGGCAAGATGAGCGTTGCTATTTAAGCCAAGATCGCAAATTCTGCCTATATATATATATATATATTTATATATATATATATATATATATATATATATATATATATATATATATATATATATATATATACATACATATATAAAAACATGCTGTCATTCACACTATCACTGTCTTTGCAGATATGACGATTTAGATGTCACTCTAAACAGAAAGTATCCCAAACCCCTCCTGTAAAATGCAGGCAGTGTACTCCCCACCTCCACTACTACTACCTTACTTGCTCACACTCCAACAGCCCAAGTCCTAAAAACCACGTGTCTCCACTCCTAAACCCCTGCACACAAAATTTTATTTACTCCCTCCCTCCATCCTTTCCTAGGATGACCCCTACCCCACCTTCCCTCCACCATATCCAGTTTTGCTCTAAATGACTCTTTCGTACCCTGAACTGGACGCAAGGTACATTTAATATTCTGTATCTTTAATATTCTGTGTAGGACTGCAAAGGGATCTGGACAGGTTACAAGCCTGGACCAGCAAATGGCTCTTGGAGTTCGACCCCACCAAGTACAAAGTCATGAATATTGGAAAAGGGCAAAGAAGACCGCAGACAGAATACAGTCTTAAGGACCTAAGACTACAAACCTCACTCAAGGAAAAGGATTCTGGGGTGAGTATAACATCGAACACATCTCCTAAGGTGCACATCAACCAAATAACTGCTGAGGCATATGGTGACTAACAAACTTAAGAATAGCATTCCGACATCTCGGTAAGGAGTTGTGCAGGACTTTGTACACCATGTACATCAGGCCCATACTGGAGTATGCAGCACCAATTTGGAACCCACACCTGGCCAAGCATGTCAAGAAATTAGCGAAAGTGCAATAGTTTGCAAAGAGACTAGTCAAGGAGCTATGGGGCATGTCCTACGAGGAGAGGTTAAGGGAAACCAACCTAATAAAACGGCAGGACAGGCGGGACAAGGAGGACATAACAACCTATGAAATACTGAGAGGAATCAGTAAGGTGGACAGAGACAGGATGTTCCAGAGATGGAACACAGCAACAAGGAGTCACAGTTGGGAGTTAAAGACTCAGATGAGCCACTGAGATGTTAGGAAGTATTTCTTCAGTCACAGAGTTGTCAAGAAGTGGAACAGTCTGGAAAATGAGGTAGTGGAGGCAGTTACCATACATAGCTTTAAGAAGAGGTATGATAAAGCTCATGGAGCAGGGAGAGAGTGGATCTAGTAGTGGCCAGTGTAGAGGTGGGGCCTTTTCAACCACAATTAGGTGAGCATACACACACACACACATGCACACACATTCACTCTCTCTCTCTCACACACACACACACACACACACACACACACACACACACAGCAGAGCAGCTTGGCACAGATGGAGAGGGTGATAGGTGAAATGTAGAGGCATGACCATGCTACCAAGAGCTACTGGTAAAAAAAACGAGAAAATGGCCATGTACAGACAGGAACCAGAGTCACAGAGAAAGGCAATGGGAGGAGGAAAGGGCAAAGTCAGTGTTTATTCATGGGCTTCAGGAGAGTGAGGGAAGGACACACACTGAAAGACAGCAGGCAGAAAGAAAGGAGATTGAGAACATCATCACAGAAATAGGTGAAGCGGACATGGACGAGATTGTAAATTTTCAGAGAATAGGGGGGTACCTGAAGGGGAGAAAACGACTGATCAAGCTGATTATCAGGACAGAAACAGTGAGGACCAGGACCCTCCAAGAGAAACCATGGTTGAAATACTCGGCAGAATACAAGAGGGTGTTCCTAGACAGAGACAGAACACAAACAAAATGATAGCAGCTGAGGGAGAGGACACAAAAGCAAAAGGAACTAGGAAGGGAGACAAGGACAGAATCAGCAGAGGTCAACCAGAGCAGGAAAGAGCAACAAGAGCAAGCACACACAGAACCATCCCCAGAACCCCACAACCTATCACACCATCCCAACACAAACTACAATCCATATTCATAGCTCCCACCCAACACTCAGCTATAGAATCCCACGGTACACTACCAGGTCCCCCATCTTCACAAACCCCCCAAAACACAGTGGTGGAGAGGAAACTGAAGGTATGGTACAGAAATGCTGATGGAATAACAAATAAGTGAGAGGAGTGGTATGAAAGAGTCAAAGAGGCATCACCGGACATCATAGCTCTCACAGAAACCAAGCTTACAGGTATGATAACAGATGCCATCTTACCAATGGGATACCAGATCCTGAGGAAAGACAGAGAGAACAGGGGGGCTGGAGGAGTGGCACTGCTGATCAAAAACCGATGGAATTTTGATGGGCTGGAGAGAGGAGAGAGTGGAGAAGCAAGAGATTACATAGTAGGAATGCCTCAGTCTGGAGGTCCAAAGGTGGTAATTGCAGTGATGTATAACCCACCACAGAACAGCAGGAGGCCAAGGCAAGAGTATGATGAGAGCAATAGAGCGATGGTTGACACGCTGGGTGCAGTGGCCAGAAGGGTTCATGCGTACAGGGCAAAGCTACTGATCATGGGTGACTTTAACCATGAGGAAATCGATTGGGAGAACTTAGAACCACATGGGGGCCAAGATACATGGAGGGTAAAGATGATGGAGGTTGTACTAGAAAACGTCATGTACCAACACGTATGGGGCACTACCAGAGAGAGAAGAGAGGATGAACCAGCAAGACTGGACCTAGTATTCACCTTGAGTAGTGCAGATATGGAGGACATCACATATGAAAGACCCCTTGGGGCCAGCGATCATGTGGTTTTAAGCTTCGAATACACAGTAGAATTACAAGTGGGGGGGGGGGGGAAGCAGGAAGGGCCGGGCAAATGAAGCCAAACTAAAAGAAAGGGGACTACGTGGGAATGAGGAACTTCCTGAATGGGGTTCAGTGGGACAGAGAACTGGCAAGGAAGCCAGTAAACGAGATAATGGAATATGTAACAACAGTATGCAAGGAAGCTGAGGAGAGGTTTGTTCCCAAGGTTAACAGGAATACTGAAAAAGCCAGGATGAGCCCATGGTTCACCCAAAGGTGCAGGGAGGCAAAAACCAAGTGTGCTAGGGAATGGAAGAAATATAGAAGGCAAAGGACCCAGGAGAATAAGGAGAGCAGTTGTAGAGCCAGAAATAAATATGCACAGATAAGAAGGGAGGCCCAACGACAATATGAAAACGACATAGCAGTGAAAGCCAAATCTTACCCAAAGCTGTCATACAGCCACATCAGGAGGAAAACAACAGTCAAGGACCAGGCAATCAGGCTAAGGAAGGAAGGAGGAGAGACAACAAGAAATGACCACAAAGTATGTGAGGAACGCAATGTGAGATTCAGAGAAGTGTTCACAGAGGAGACAGAAGGGACTCCAGAAAGATGGAGAGGTGAGTACACCACCAAGTGCTGGACACAGTGCACACAACCAAGGAAGAAGTGGAGAGGCTTCTGAGTGAACTAGATACCTCAAAGGCAATGGGGCTGGATAACATCTCTCCATGGGTCCTGAGAGAGGGAGCAGAGGCACTATGTGTACTCCTAACAACAATATTCAATACATCTATCGAAACAGGGAGACTGCCTGAGGTATGGAAGAGAGCAAATGTAGTACCAATTTTTAAAAAAGGAGACAGACATGAAGCACTAAATCACAGACCAGTGTCACTGACATGTATGGTATGCAAAGTCATGGAGAAGATTATCAGGAGAAGAGTGGTGGAACACCTAGAAAGAAATGATCTCATCAACAGCACCCAACATGGTTTCAGGGATGGGAAATCCTGTGTCACAAACCTACTGGAGTTCTATGACAGGGTAACAGCAGTAAGACAAGAGAGAGCGGGGTGGGTAAATTGCGTTTTCTTGGTCAGTAAGACGGCATTTGACACAGTTCCACACAAGACATTAGTGCAAAAACTGGAGGACCAAGCACGGATAGCAGGGAAGGCACTACAATGGATCAGGGAATATTTGTCAGGAAGACAGCAGCGAGTCATGGTACGTGGCGAGGTGTCAGAGTGGGCACCTGTGACCAGCGGGGTCCCACAGGGGTCAGTCCTAGGACCAGTGCTGTTTCTGGTATTTGTGAATGACATGATGGAAGGAATAGACTATGAAGTGTCCCTTTTTGCAGATAATGGGAAGTTGATGAGAATTCAATAGGACGAGGACCAGGCAGAACTACAAAGGGATCTGGACAGGCTGCAGACCTGGTCCAGCAACTGACTCCTGGAGTTCAACCCCACCAAGTGCAAAGTTATGAAGATTGAGGAAGACTGCAGACGGAGTACAGTCTAGGGGGCCAGAGACTACAAACCTCACTCAAGGAAAAAGATCTTGGGGTGAGTATAACACCAGGCACATCTCCTGAGATGCACATCAACCAAACAACTGCTGCAGAATATGGGCACCTACAAACCTCAGAGCAGCATTCCGACATCTTAATAAGGAATCGTTCAGGACCCTGTACACCGTCTACGTTAGGCCCATATTGGAGTATGCAGCACCAGTTTGAAACCCACACCTAGCCAAGCACATAAAGAAACTAGAGAAAGTGCAAAAGTTAGCAACAAGACTAGTCCCAAAGCTAAGGGGTATGTCCTACGAGGAGAGGTTAAGGGAAATCGACCTGACGACACTGGAGGACAGGGAAGATAGGGGGGACATGTTAACGACATATAAAATACTGAGGAATTGACAAGGTGGACAGTGACAGAATGTTCCAGAGATGGGACACAGCAACAAGGGGACACAGTTGGAAGTTGAAGACAGATGAATCACAGGGATGTTATCAAGTATTTCTTCAGTCACAGAGTAGTCAGGAAGTGGAATAGTTTGGGAAGCCATGTAGTGAAGGCAGGATCCATATATAGCTTTAAGCAGAGGTATGATAAAGCTCATGGTTCAGGTAGAGTGACCCAGTAGTGACCAGTGAAGATGCAGGGCCAGGAGTTATAACTCGACCCCTGCAACCACAACTGGGTGAGTACAACTAGGTGAGTACACACACATTCACTCTCTCTTTCTCACACAGACACACACAGGCAGGACTACAAAGAGACCTGGACAGGCTGGACGCATGGTCCAGCAACTGGCTCCTTGAATTTAACCCCACCAAATGCAAAGTCATGAAGATCGGGGAAGGGCAAAGAAGACCGTAGACAGAATATATGCTAGGTGGCCAAAGACTGCAAACCTCATTCATGAGAAAGATCTTGGGGTGAGTATAATACTAAGTACGTCTCCGGAAGCACACATCAACCAGATAACTACTGCAGCATATGGGCGCCTGGCAAACCTGAGAGTAGCGTTCCGATACCTCAGTAAGGAATCGTTCAAGACTCTGTATACTGTGTACGTCATGCCCAAAATGGAGTACGCAGCACCAGTTTGGAACCCACACCTGGACAAGTACATCAAGAAATTAGAGAAAGTGCGAAGATTTGCAACAAGGCTATTTCCAGAGCTAAGGTGAATGTCCTACGAAGAAAGGTTAAGGGAAATCACTCTGACGACACCGGGTTAGGGAAGACATAATAACGACATACAAAATACTGCGAGGAATAGATAAGGTGGACAGAGACAGGATGTTCAAGAGATGGGACACAGCAACAAGGGGTCACAATTGGAAGTTGAAGACTCAGATGAGTCAAAGTGATGTTAGGAAGTGTCTCTTTAGTCTTAGAGTTGTCAGGAAGTGGAATAGTCTGGCAAGTGCTGAGCCTCGACCCCTGCAACCACAAATTGATGAGTACACACACACACACACACACACACACACACACACACACACACACACACACACACACACACACACACACACATGTCAATGGAAGGAAATAAAATGCCTCAGAGGAAGCAGATGGAGACTCAGTGGGAGGAGGAAAGGGCGAGGTCAGTTTTTGTGTACGGGCTCCAAGAAGCCAAGGGGGACAACTTTGAAGAAATAAAACAGGAGGAGAAAAAAATGATTGAAGGCATCATGAAAACAATAGGTGAGGGCGATATGATCCAGGTGACAAATTTTCAGAGAATTGGGTGGTTTGCGAGTGGAAGGATATGGCCTGTCAGAGTAACTTTCAAGGAAGAATCAGTTTGAACCAGGATTCTGCAAGAGAAAGCAAGACTGAGGGACAAACAGGGGTACCAGAGAGTATACCTCGACTGCGACAGAACACAAGAAGAAAGGACTACACTGAAAGAGAGGGTACAGAGACGCAAGGAGGAACGAGAGGCAATGACGAAAATGAGCAGGACCCAGACACAGGAGGAAGGGCAAACACACCCCACAGAATCTCCCACCAAAAGACTCCAACCACGACATTCCCAACGCAACTAAGCAACCTATACTACAACCCACTCACTGTTCCCTCTGCCACCAACCCCCATATCAAAAACCTCACCCCAACAGCTGTCCCTTATGGGCATTCTGACCCCACCCCCATCATCACAAACCCCACCAACACCACAGCCCCATATAGGCCCCCACCAAGGCTCTCGCTCCCCCAACCCCAATATTCTTGCATGACCACAATGATAGAAAAGAAACTGAAAGTTTGGTACACAAACGCGGATGGAATAATGAATAAACATGAGAAGTGGAACGAAAGAATCAGTGAAAAATCCCCAGACATCATAGCAGTCACAGAAACAAAATTCGCTGAGACAATAACAGACACAATCTTCCCAATGGGATATCAGATCCTGAGGAAAGATAGAAGGAGTAGAGGGGGAGGAGGGGTTGCACTGCTCATAAAACACCGATGGGGATTTGGGGAAATGGAAGGCATGGACATGATTGGAGAAAGAGACTACATTGTAGGTACAATTCAGTCCGGAGAACATAAAGTAGTCATTGGAGTGATGTATAACCCACCACAGAACTGCAGGAGGCCAAGAGAGGAGTACGAAGAAAACAACAGGGTGATGGTGGACACACTGGCTGAGGTGGCAAGAAGAGCTCACTCGAGCAGAGCAAAGTTACTAGTAATGGGCGATTTCAACCACAGGGAGATCGACTGGGAAAACCTGGAGCCACATGGGGGTCCCGAAACATGGAGAGCCAAGATGATGGATGTGGTACTTGAAAACCTCATGCATCAACATGTCAGGGACACAACCAGAGAGAGAGGGGAGGATGAGCCAGCAAGACTGGATCTTGTGTTCACCCTGAGCAGTTCAGACATTGAAGACATCACTTACGAGAGGCCCCTTGGAGCTAGCGATCACGTGGTTCTGAGTTTTGATTATATAGTAGAGTTACAAGTGGAGAAGGTAACAGGAACTGAAGGGGACAGGCCAAACTATAAAAGGGGGGACTACACAGGTATGAGAAACTTCCTGCAGGAGGTTCAGTGGGACAGAGAAATGGTAGGAAAATCAGTAAACGAGATGATGGAATATGTGGCAACAAAGTGCAAGGAGGCAGAGGAAAGTTTTGTTCCCAAGGGAAACAGAAATAATAGGAAGACCAAAACGAGTCCTTGGTTTACCCGAAGGTGTAGGGAGGCAAAAACTAAGTGCAACAGAGAATGGAAAAGGTACAGGAGGCATAGGACCCAGGAAAACAAGGAGATTAGTAGAAGAGCCAGAAACGAGTATGCACAGATAAGGAGGGAGGCCCAGCGACAGTATGAAAACGACATAGCATCGAAAGTCAAATCTGACCCGAAACTGCTGTATAGCCACATTAGGAGGAAGACAACAGTCAAGGACCAGGTGATAAGGCTGAGGAAAGAAGGTGGAGAACTCACAAGAAACGATCAAGAGGTATGTGAGGAGCTCAACACGAGATTTAAGGAAGTATTTACAGTAGAGACAGGAAGGACTCTGGGGGGACAGACCAGATGGGGACACCAGCAAGGAATACACCAACAAGTGTTGGACGACATACATACAGATGAGGAGGAGGTGAAGAAACTGCTAAGGGACATCGATACCTCAAAGGCAATGGGACTGGACAACATCTCCCCGTGGGTCCTTAGAGAGGGAGCAAATATGTTGTGCGTGCCACTTACCACAATCTTCAACACGTCCCTGGAAACTGGGCAACTACCTGAGGTATGGAAGACGGCAAATGTAGTTCCCATCTTTAAAAAAGGAGACAGAAAAGGGGCACTAAACTATAGACCTGTGTCATTGACGTGTATAGTATGCAAAATTATGGAGAAGATTATCAGGAGGAGAGTGGTGGAGCACCTGGAACTGAATAAGAGTATAAATGCCAACCAGCACGGATTCACGGAAGGCAAATCCTGTGTCACAAACCTTCTGGAGTTTCATGATAAAATAACAGAAGTAAGACACGAGAGAGAGGGGTGGGTTGATTGCATCTTCTTGGGCTGCAAGAAGGCCTTTGACACAGTTCCTCACAAGAGATTAGTGCAGAAGCTAGAGCATCAGGCGCATATAACAGGAAGGGCACTGCAATGGATCAGAGAATACCTGACAGGGAGGCAACAACGAGTCATGGTACGTAATGATGTATCACAGTGGGCACCTGTGACGAGCGGGGTCCCACAGGGGTCGGTCCTAGGACCAGTGCTATTTTTGGTATATGTGAACAACATGATGGAAGGGTTAGACTCAGAAATGTCCCTGTTTGCAGATGATGTGAAGTTAATGAGGAGAATTAAATCTGATGAGGACCAGGCAGGACTTCAAAGAGACCTGGACAGACTGGACACCTGGTCCAGCAAATGGCTTCTCGAATTTAATCCTGACAAATGCAAAGTCATGAAGATAGGGGAAGGGCACAGAAGACCACAGACAGAGTATAGGCTAGGTGGCCAAAGACTGCAAACCTCACTCAAGGAGAAAGATCTTGGGGTGAGTATAACACCGAGCATGTCTCTGGAAGCACACATCAATCAGATAACTGCTGCAGCATATGGGCGCCTGGCAAACCTGAGAACAGCATTCCGATACCTTAGTAAGGAATCGTCCAAGACACTGTACACCGTGTATGTCAGGCCCATACTGGAGTATGCAGCACCTGTTTGGAACCCGCACTTGATAAAGCACGTCAAGAAACTAAAGAAAGTACAAAGATTTGCCACCAGGTTAGTTCCAGAGCTAAGGGGAATGTCCTATGAAGAAAGATTAAGGGAAATCGGCCTGACGACACTGGAGGACAGGAGGGTCAGGGGAGACATGATAACGACATATAAAATACTGCGTGGAATAGACAAGGTGGACAAAGACAGGATGTTCCAGGGAGGGGACACAGAAACAAGAGGCCACAATTGGAAGTTGAAGACACAAATGAGTCAGAGAGATATTAGGAAGTATTTCTTCAGTCATAGAGTTGTAAGGCAGTGGAATAGCCTAGAAAATGACATAGTGGAGGCAGGAACCATACACAGTTTTAAGACGAGGTTTGATAAAGCTCATGGAGTGGGGAGAGAGAGGGCCCAGTAGCAACCGGTGAAGAGGCGGGGCCAGGAGCTAAGACTCGACCCCTGCAACCACAAATAGGTGAGTACAAATAGGTGAGTACACACACCCACACACACAGGCTAAGAAAGGAAGGAGAGACAACAAGAAATGACCGTGAAGTATATGAGGAACTCAACAAGAGATTCAAAGAAGTGTTCACAGAGGAGAGAGAAGGGGCTCCAGAAAGACGGAGAGGTGGGGCACACCACCATGTGCTGGACACAGTGCACACAACCGAGGAAGAAGTGAAGAGGCTTCTGAGTGAGCTAGATACCTCAAAGGTAATGGGGCCAGATAACATCTCCCCATGGGTCCTGAGAGAGGGAGCAGAGGCACTATGTGTACTCCTAACAACAATATTCAATACATCTATCGAAACAGGGAGATTGCCTGAGGCATGGAAGACAGCAAATGTAGTCCCAATCTTTAAAACAGGAGACAGACATGAAGCACTAAACTACAAACCAGTGTCACTGACATGTATAGTATGCAAAGTCATGGAGAAGATTATCAGGAAAAGAGTGATGGAACACCTAGAAAGGAATGATCTCATCAACAGCAGCCAACATGGTTTCAGGGACGAGAAATCCTGTGTCACAAACCTACTGGAGTTCTATGACATGGTGACAGCAGTAAGACAAGAGAGAGAGGGGTGGGTGGATTGCATTTTCTTGGACTGCAATAAGGCGTTTGACACAGTTCTACACAAGAGATTAGAGGAAAAACTGGAGGACCAAGCAGGGATAACAGGGAAGGCACTACAATCGATCAGGGAATACTTGTCAGGAAGACAGCAGCGAGTCATGGTACTTGGCGAGGTGTCAGAGTGGGCACCCGTAACCAGTGGGGTCCCACAGGGGTCAGTCCTAGGACCAGTGCTGTTTCTGGTATTTGTGACCTACATGACGGAAGGAATAGACTCCAAAGTGTCCCTGTTTGCAGATGACGTGAAGTTGATGGGAAGAATTCATTCGATCAAAGACCAGGCAGAACTACAAAGGGATCTGGACAGGCTGCAGACCTGGTCCAGCAATTGGCTCCTGGAGTTCAACCCCACCAAGTGCAAGGTCATGAAGATTGGGGAAGGGCAAAGAAAACCGCAGATGGAGTACAGTCTAAGGGGGCCAGAGACTACAAACCTCACTCAAGGAAAAAGATCTTGGGGTGAGCATAACACCAGGCACATCTCCTGAAGCGCACATCAACCAAATAATGGCTGCAGCATATGGGCGCCTAGCAAACCTCAGAAGAGCATTCTGACATCTTAGTAAGGAATCGTTCAGGACTCTGTACACCGTGTACGTTAGGCCCATATTGGAGTATGAGGCACCAGTTTGGAACCCACAGCTAGCCAAGCACGTAAAGAAACTAGAGAAAGTGCAAAGGTTTGCAACAAGACTAGTTCCAGAGCTAAGAGGTATCTCCTACGAGGAGAGATTAAGGGAAATCAACCTGACGACACTGGAGGACAGGAGAGATAGGGAGGACATGATAACGACATATAAAATACTGAGAGGAATTGACAAGATGGACAAAGACAGGATGTTCCAGAGTTGGGACACAGCAACAAGGGGACACAGTTGGAAGTTGAAGACACAGATGAATCACAGGGAGGTTAGGAAGTATTTCTTCAGCCACAGAGTAGTCAGGAAGTGGAATAGTTTGGGAAGCAATGTAGTGGAGGCAGGATCCATACGTAGCTTTAAGCAGAGGTATGATAAAGCTCACGGTTCAGAGAGAGTGACCTAGTAGCGACCAGTGAAGAGGCCGGGCCAGGAACTTGGACTCGACCCCTGCAGCCTCAACTAGGTGAGTACACACACACATACACCAGGAGCTGTGACTCGACCCCTGCAACCACAAATTGATGATTACGCACACTCACACTATTGACAAGTGCCTTCGACAACCAGTAACAAAGACAACAGGCCAAGTACTGAGTGATAACAATATCATCTCAGAGACACAGGAAAACTCTCGAAACCTGTTACCGGTTTCGAGAGTTTTCCTATTTCTTGTAAGTAGAAGCTTGTAAGATCTATTTGTCACCCCTTGACCTGGTTGGCAACGCTTTCGCCTCCACACTGAGTGTCCGTGGTTCGATCCCCGACACAGAAGGAAACGCTGGGCATGTTTCTTGACACGCACTGTCGCCGTTCACCTAGCAGTAAGTAGGTGTCAAGGTGTTAGTTGACTGGTGTGGGTGGCATCCTGGGAGACAAGATTGAGGACGACAATGGAAAGAGGACAGTCCTTGATGACCCACTGACTTTCTTGGCCTATCCTGGGTTATCCTGGGTGGCTAACATTCCTTACCCTGGGTTATCCTGGGTGGATAACACTCCCTACTCTGGGTTATCCTGGGTGGCTAACACTCCCTACCCTGGGTTATCCTGGGTGGCTAACACTCCCTACCCTGGGTTATCCTGGGTGGCTAACATTCCTTACCCTGGGTTATCCTGGGTGGCTAACACTCCCTACCCTGGGTTATCCTAGGTGGCTAACATTCCTTACCATGGGTTATCCTGGGTGGCTAACATTCCTTACCCTGGGTTATCCTGGGTGGCTAACACTCCCTACCCTGGGTTATCCTGGGTGGCTAACACTCCCTACCCTGGGTTATCCTGGGTGGCTAATATTCCTTACCCTGCGTTATCCTGGGTGGCAAACACTCCATACCCCGGGTTATCCTGGGTAGCTAACACTCCCTACCCTGGGTTATCTTGGGTGGCTAACACTCCCTACCCTGGGTTATCCTGAGTGGTTAACACTCCCTACCCTGGGTTATCCTGGGTGGCTAACACTTTCTACCCTGGGTTATCTTGGGTGGCTAACACTACCTACCCTGGGTTATCCTGGGTGGTTAACACTCCCTACCCTGGGTTATCCTGGGTGGCTAACACTCCCTACCCTGGGATATCCTGAGTGGTTAACACTCCCTATCCTGGGTTATCCTGGGTGGCTAACACTCCCTACCGTGGGTTATCCTGGGTGGCTAACACTCCCTACCGTGGGTTATCCTGGGTGGCTAACACTCCCTTCCGTGGGTTATCCTGGGTGGCTAACACTGCCTACCCTGAGTTATCATGGGTGGTTAACACTCCCTATCCTGGGTTATCCTGGGTGGCTAACACTCCCTACCCTGGGTTATCCTGGGTGGCTAACACTCCCTACCCTGGGTTATCCTGGGTGGATAACACTCCCTACCCTGGGTTATCCTGGGTGGCTAACACTCCCTACCCTGGGTTAACCTGGGTGGCTAACACTCCCTACCCTGGGTTATCCTGGGTGGCTAACACTCCCTACCCTGGGTTATCCTGGGTGGCTAACACTCCCTACCCTGGGTTATCCTGGGTGGCGAACACTCCCTACCCTGGGTTATCCTGGGTGGCTAACACTCCCTACCCTGGGTTATCCTGGGTGGCTAACACTGCCTACCCTGGGTTATCCTTGGTGGATAACACACCCTACCCTGGGTTATCCTGGGTGGCTAACACTCCCTACCCTGGGTTATCCTGAGTGGTTAACACTCCCTACCCTGGGTTATCCTGAGTGGTTAACACTCCCTATCCTGGGTTATCCTGGGTGGCTAACACTCCCTACCCCGAATTATCCTGGGTGGCTAACACTCTCTACCCTGGGTTATCCTGGGTGGCTAACACTGCCTACCCTGAGTTATCCTTGGTGGAAAACACTCCCTACCCTGAGTTATCCTTGGTGGATAACACTCCCTACCCTGAGTTATCCTTGGTGGATAACACTCCCTACCCTGAGTTATCCTTGGTGGATAACACTCCCAACCCTGGGTTATCCTGAGTGGCTAACACTCCCTACCCTTTGTTATCCTGGGTGGCTAACACTCCCTACCCTGGGTTATCCTGGGTGGCTAACACTCCCTACCCTGGGTTATAATGAGTGGTTAACACTCCCTATCCTGGGTTATCCTGGGTGGCTAACACTCCCTACCCCGAATTATCCAGGGTGGCTAACACTCTCTCCCCTGGGTTATCCTGGGTGGCAAACACTGCCTACCCTGAGTTATCCTTGGTGGATAACACTCCCTACCCTGGGTTATCCTGGGTGGATAACACTCCCTACCCTGGGTTATCTTGGGTGGCTAACACTCCCTACCCTGGGTTATCCTGGGTGGCTAACACTCCCTACCCTGGGTTATCCTGGGTGGCTAACACTCCCTACCCTGGGTTATCCTGGGTGGCTAACACTGCCTACCCTGGGTTATCCTTGGTGGATAACACTCCCTACCCTGGGTTATCCTGGGTGGCTAACACTGCCTACCCTGGGTTAACCTGGGTGGCTAACACTCCCTACCCTGGGTTATCCTGGGTGGCTAACACTCCCTACCCTGGGTTATCCTGGGTGGCTAACACTCCCTACCCTGGGTTATCCTGGGTGGCTAACACTGCCTACCCTGGGTTATCCTTGGTGGATAACACTCCCTACCCTGGGTTATCCTGTGTGGCTAACACTCCCTACCCTGGGTTAACCTGGGTGGCTAACACTCCCTACCCTGGGTTATCCTGGGTGGCTAACACTCCCTACCCTGGGTTATCCTGGGTGGCTAACACTGCCTACCCTGGGTTATCCTTGGTGGATAACACTCCCTACCCTGGGTTATCCTTGGTGGCTAACACTCCCTACCCTGGGTTATCCTGGGTGGCTAACACTCCCTACCCTGGGTTATCCTGGGTGGCTAACACTCCCTACCCTGGGTTATCCTGGGTGGCTAACACTGCCTACCCTGGGTTATCCTTGGTGGATAACACTCCCTACCCTGGGTTATCCTGGGTGGCTAACACTCCCTACCCTGGGTTATCCTGAGTGATTAACACTCCCTACCCTGGGTTATCCTGAGTGGTTAACACTCCCTATCCTGGGTTATCCTGGGTGACTAACACTCCCTACCCCGAATTATCCAGGGTGGCTAACACTCTCTACCCTGGGTTATCCTGGGTGGCTAACACTGCCTACCCTGAGTTATCCTTGGTGGATAACACTCCCTACCCTGAGTTATCCTTGGTGGATAACACTCCCTACCCTGAGTTATCCTTGGTGGATAACACTCCCTACCCTGAGTTATCCTTGGTGGATAACACTCCCTACCCTGGGTTATCCTGGGTGGCTAACACTCCCTACCCTGGGTTATCCTGGGTGGGTAACACTCCCTACCCTGGGTTATCCTGGGTGGCTAACACTCCCTACCCTGGGTTATCCTGAGTGGTTAACACTCCCTATCCTGGGTTATCCTGGGTGGCTAACACTCCCTACCCCGAATTATCCTGGGTGGCTAACACTCTCTACCCTGGGTTATCCTGGGTGGCTAACACTGCCTACCCTGAGTTATCCTTGGTGGATAACACTCCCTACCCTGGGTTATCCTGGGTGGATAACACTCCCTACCCTGGGTTATCTTGGGTGGCTAACACTCCCTACCCTGGGTTATCCTGGGTTGTTAACACTCCCTACCCTGGGTTATCCTGGGTGGCTAACACTGCCTACCCTGGGTTATCCTTGGTGGATAACACTCCCTACCCTGGGTTATCCTGGGTGGCTAACACTCCCTACCCTGGGTTATCCTGGGTGGCTAACACTCCCTACCCTGGGTTATCCTGGGTGGCTAACACTCCCTACCCTGGGTTATCCTTGGTGGCTAACACTGCCTACCCTGGGTTATCCTTGGTGGATAACACTCCCTACCCTGGGTTATCCTGGGTGGCTAACACTCCCTAGCCTGGGTTAACCTGGGTGGCTAACACTCCCTACCCTGGGTTATCCTGGGTGGCTAACACTCCCTACCCTGGGTTATCCTGGGTGGCTAACACTCCCTACCCTGGGTTATCCTGGGTGGCTAACACTGCCTACCCTGGGTTATCCTTGGTGGATAACACTCCCTACCCTGGGTTATCCTGGGTGGCTAACACTCCCTACCCTGGGTTATCCTGAGTGGTTAACGCTCCCTACCCTGGGTTATCCTGAGTGGTTAACACTCCCTATCCTGGGTTATCCTGGGTGGCTAACACTCCCTACCCCGAATTATCCTGGGTGGCTAACACTCTCTACCCTGGGTTATCCTGGGTGGCTAACACTGCCTACCCTGAGTTATCCTTGGTGGATAACACTCCCTACCCTGAGTTATCCTTGGTGGAAAACACTCCCTACCCTGAGTTATCCTTGGTGGATAACACTCCCTACCCTGAGTTATCCTTGGTGGATAACACTCCCTACTCTGGGTTATCCTGGGTGGCTAACACTCCCTACCCTGGGTTATCCTGGGTGGCTAACACTCCCTACCCTGGGTTATCCTGGGTGGCTAACACTCCCTACCCTGGGTTATCCTGAGTGGTTAACACTCCTTATCCTGGGTTATCCTGGGTGGCTAACACTCCCTACCCCGAATTATCCTGGGTGGCTAACACTCCCTACCCTGGGTTATCCTGGGTGGCTAACACTGCCTACCCTGAGTTATCCTTGGTGGATAACACTCCCTACCCTGGGTTATCCTGGGTGGATAACACTCCCTACCCTGGGTTATCTTGGGTGGCTAACACTCCCTACCCTGGGTTATCCTGGGTGGTTAACACTCCCTACCCTGGGTTATCCTGGGTGGCTAACACTCTCTACCCTGGGTTATCCTGGGTGGCTAACACTGCCTACCCTGAGTTATCCTTGGTGGATAACACTCCCTACCCTGAGTTATCCTTGGTGGATAACACTCCCTACCCTGAGTTATCCTTGGTGGATAACACTCCCTACCCTGAGTTATCCTTGGTGGATAACACTCCCTACCCTGAGTTATCCTTGGTGGATAACACTCCCTACCCTGGGTTATCCTGGGTGCCTAACACTCCTCTCCCTGGGTTATCCTGGGTGCCTAACACTCCTCACCCTGGGTTATCCTGGGTGGCTAACTCTCCTCACCCTGGGTTATCCTGGGTGCCTAACACTCCTCTCCCTGGGTTATCCTGGGTGCCTAACACTCCTCTCCCTGGGTTATCCTGGGTGCCTATCACTCCTCACCCTGGGTTATCCTCGGTGGATAACTCTCCTCACCCTGGGTTATCCTGGGTGGCTAACTCTCCTCACCCTGGGTTATCTTGGGTGGCTAACACTCCCTACCCTGGGTTATCCTGGGTGGCTAACACTCTCTACCCTGGGTTGTCCTGGGTGGCTAACACTGCCTACCCTGGGTTATCCTGGGTGGCTTACACTCCCTTCCCTGGGTTATCCTGGGTGGCTAACACTCTCTACCCTGGGTTATCCTGGGTGGCTAACACTGCCTACCCTGAGTTATCCTTGGTGGATAACACTCCCTACCCTGGGTTATCCTGGGTGGATAACACTCCCTACCCTGGGTTATCTTGGGTGGCTAACACTCCCTACCCTGGGTTATCCTGGGTGGTTAACACTCCCTACCCTGGGTTATCCTGGGTGGCTAACACTGCCTACCCTGAGTTATCCTTGGTGGAAAACACTCCCTACCCTGAGTTATCCTTGGTGGATAACACTCCCTACCCTGAGTTATCCTTGGTGGATAACACTCCCTGCCCTGAGTTATCCTTGGTGGATAACACTCCCAACCCTGGGTTATCCTGAGTGGCTAACACTCCCTACCCTTTGTTATCCTGGGTGGCTAACACTCCCTACCCTGGGTTATCCTGGGTGGCTAACACTCCCTACCCTGGGTTATAATGGTGGATAACACTCCCAACCCTGGGTTATCCTGGGTGGCTAACACTCCCTACCCCGAATTATCCAGGGTGGCTAACACTCTCTCCCCTGGGTTATCCTGGGTGGCAAACACTGCCTACCCTGAGTTATCCTTGGTGGATAACACTCCCTACCCTGGGTTATCATGGGTGGATAACACTCCCTACCCTGGGTTATCTTGGGTGGCTAACACTCCCTACCCTGGGTTATCCTGGGTGGTTAACACTCCCTACCCTGGGTTATCCTGGGTGGCTAACACTGCCTACCCTGGGTTATCCTTGGTGGATAACACTCCCTACCCTGGGATATCCTGGGTGGCTAACACTCCCTACCCTGGGTTATCCTGGGTGGCTAACACTCCCTACCCTGGGTTATCCTGGGTGGCTAACACTCCCTACCCTGGGTTATCCTGGGTGGCTAACACTGCCTACCCTGGGTTATCCTTGGTGGATAACACTCCCTACCCTGGGTTATCCTGGGTGGCTAACACTCCCTACCCTGGGTTATCCTGGGTGGCTAACACTCCCTACCCTGGGTTATCCTGGGTGGCTAACACTCCCTACCCTGGGTTATCCTGGGTGGCTAACACTCCCTACCCTGGGTTATCCTGGGTGGCTAACACTCCCTACCCTGGGTTATCCTTGGTGGATAACACTCCCTACCCTGGGTTATCCTGTGTGGCTAACACTCCCTACCCTGGGTTATCCTGGGTGGCTAACACTCCCTACCCTGGGTTATCCTGGGTGGCTAACACTCCCTACCCTGGGTTATCCTGGGTGGCTAACACTGCATACCCTGGGTTATCCTGGGTGGTTAACACTCCCTACCCTGGGTTATCCTGGTGGCTAACACTCCCTACCCTGGGTTATCCTGGGTGGCTAACACTCCCTACCCTGGGTTATCCTGGGTGGCTAACACTCCCTACCCTGGGTTATCCTGGGTGGCTAACACTGCCTACCCTGGGTTATCCTTGGTGGATAACACTCCCTACCCTGGGTTATCCTGGGTGGCTAACACTCCCTACCCTGGGTTATCCTGAGTGGTTAACACTCCCTACCCTGGGTTATCCTGAGTGGTTAACACTCCCTATCCTGGGTTATCCTGGGTGACTAACACTCCCTACCCCGAATTATCCAGGGTGGCTAACACTCTCTACCCTGGGTTATCCTGGGTGGCTAACACTGCCTACCCTGAGTTATCCTTGGTGGATAACACTCCCTACCCTGAGTTATCCTTGGTGGATAACACTCCCTACCCTGAGTTATCCTTGGTGGATAACACTCCCTACCCTGAGTTATCCTTGGTGGATAACACTCCCTACCCTGGGTTATCCTGGGTGGCTAACACTCCCTACCCTGGGTTATCCTGGGTGGCTAACACTCCCTACCCTGGGTTATCCTGGGTGGCTAACACTCCCTACCCTGGGTTATCCTGAGTGGTTAACACTCCCTATCCTGGGTTATCCTGGGTGGCTAACACTCCCTACCCCGAATTATCCTGGGTGGCTAACACTCTCTACCCTGGGTTATCCTGGGTGGCTAACACTCCTACCCTGAGTTATCCCGGGTGGATAACACTCCCTACCCTGGGTTATCCTGGGTGGATAACACTCCCTACCCTGGGTTATCTTTGGTGGCTAACACTCCCTACCCTGGGTTATCCTGGTTGGCTAACACTCTCTACCCTGGGTTATCCTGGATGGCTAACACTCCCTACCCTGGGTTATCCTGGGTGGCTAACACTCCTTACCCTGGCGTATCCTGGGTGGCTATCTCTTTCTACCCTTGGTTATCCTGGGTGGCTAATGCTGCCTTGGGTTATCCTGGGTAGCTAACACCCCCTGCCTTGGGTTATCCTTGGTGGCTAACTCTCCCTACTCTGGGTTATCCTTGATGGTTAGCACTCCCTACCCTGCGTTATCCTTGGTGGCTAACACTACTCTGGGTTATCCTGGGTGGTTAACACTCCCTACCCTGGGTTATCCTGGGTGGCTAACACTCCCTACCCTGGGTTATCCTGGGTGGCTAACACTCCCTACCCTGGGTTATCCTGGGTGGCTAACACTGCCTACCCTGGGTTATCCTTGGTGGATAACACTCCCTACCCTGGGTTATCCTGGGTGGCTAACACTCCCTACCCTGGGTTATCCTGAGTGGTTAACGCTCCCTACCCTGGGTTATCCTGAGTGGTTAACACTCCCTATCCTGGGTTATCCTGGGTGGCTAACACTCCCTACCCCGAATTATCCTGGGTGGCTAACACTCTCTACCCTGGGTTATCCTGGGTGGCTAACACTGCCTACCCTGAGTTATCCTTGGTGGATAACACTCCCTACCCTGAGTTATCCTTGGTGGAAAACACTCCCTACCCTGAGTTATCCTTGGTGGATAACACTCCCTACCCTGAGTTATCCTTGGTGGATAACACTCCCTACTCTGGGTTATCCTGGGTGGCTAACATTCCCTACCCTGGGTTATCCTGGGTGGCTAACACTCCCTACCCTGGGTTATCCTGGGTGGCTAACACTCCCTACCCTGGGTTATCCTGAGTGGTTAACACTCCTTATCCTGGGTTATCCTGGGTGGCTAACACTCCCTACCCCGAATTATCCTGGGTGGCTAACACTCCCTACCCTGGGTTATCCTGGGTGGCTAACACTGCCTACCCTGAGTTATCCTTGGTGGATAACACTCCCTACCCTGGGTTATCCTGGGTGGATAACACTCCCTACCCTGGGTTATCTTGGGTGGCTAACACTCCCTACCCTGGGTTATCCTGGGTGGTTAACACTCCCTACCCTGGGTTATCCTGGGTGGCTAACACTCTCTACCCTGGGTTATCCTGGGTGGCTAACACTGCCTACCCTGAGTTATCCTTGGTGGATAACACTCCCTACCCTGAGTTATCCTTGGTGGATAACACTCCCTACCCTGAGTTATCCTTGGTGGATAACACTCCCTACCCTGAGTTATCCTTGGTGGATAACACTCCCTACCCTGAGTTATCCTTGGTGGATAACACTCCCTACCCTGGGTTATCCTGGGTGCCTAACACTCCTCTCCCTGGGTTATCCTGGGTGCCTAACACTCCTCACCCTGGGTTATCCTGGGTGGCTAACTCTCCTCACCCTGGGTTATCCTGGGTGCCTAACACTCCTCTCCCTGGGTTATCCTGGGTGCCTAACACTCCTCTCCCTGGGTTATCCTGGGTGCCTATCACTCCTCACCCTGGGTTATCCTCGGTGGATAACTCTCCTCACCCTGGGTTATCCTGGGTGGCTAACTCTCCTCACCCTGGGTTATCTTGGGTGGCTAACACTCCCTACCCTGGGTTATCCTGGGTGGCTAACACTCTCTACCCTGGGTTGTCCTGGGTGGCTAACACTGCCTACCCTGGGTTATCCTGGGTGGCTTACACTCCCTTCCCTGGGATATCCTGGGTGGCTAACACTCTCTACCCTGGGTTATCCTGGGTGGCTAACACTGCCTACCCTGAGTTATCCTTGGTGGATAACACTCCCTACCCTGGGTTATCCTGGGTGGATAACACTCCCTACCCTGGGTTATCTTGGGTGGCTAACACTCCCTACCCTGGGTTATCCTGGGTGGTTAACACTCCCTACCCTGGGTTATCCTGGGTGGCTAACACTCCCTACCCTGGGTTATCCTGAGTGGTTAACATTCCATATCCTGGGTTATCCTGGGTGGCTAACACTCCCTTCCGTGGGTTATCCTGGGTGGCTAACACTCCCTACCGTGGGTTATCCTGGGTGGCTAACACTCCCTTCCGTGGGTTATGCTGGGTGGCTAACACTGCCTACCCTGAGTTATCCTGGGTGATTAACACTCCCTATCCTGGGTTATCCTGGGTGGCTAACACTCCCTACCCTGGGTTATCCTGGGTGGCTAACACTCCCTACCCTGGGTTATCCTGGGTGGATAACACTCCCTACCCTGGGTTATCCTGGGTGGCTAACACTCCCTACCCTGGGTTAACCTGGGTGGCTAACACTCCCTACCCTGGGTTATCCTGGGTGGCTAACACTCCCTACCCTGGGTTATCCTGGGTGGCTAACACTGCCTACCCTGGGTTATCCTTGGTGGATAACACTCCCTACCCTGGGTTATCCTGGGTGGCTAACACTCCCTACCCTGGGTTATCCTGGGTGGCTAACACTCCCTACCCTGGGTTATCCTGGGTGGCTAACACTCCCTACCCTGGGTTATCCTGGGTGGCTAACACTGCCTACCCTGGGTTATCCTTGGTGGATAACACTCCCTACCCTGGGTTATCCTGGGTGGCTAACACTCCCTACCCTGGGTTATCCTGAGTGGTTAACACTCCCTACCCTGGGTTATCCTGAGTGGTTAACACTCCCTATCCTGGGTTATCCTGGGTGGCTAACATTCCGTACCCCGAATTATCCTGGGTGGCTAACACTCTCTACCCTGGGTTATCCTGGGTGGCTAACACTGCCTACCCTGAGTTATCCTTGGTGGATAACACTCCCTACCCTGAGTTATCCTTGGTGGATAACACTCCCTACCCTGAGTTATCCTTGGTGGATAACAATCCCTACCCTGAGTTATCCTTGGTGGATAACACTCCCTACCCTGGGTTATCCTGGGTGACTAACACTCCCTACCCTGGGTTATCCTGGGTGGCTAACACTCCCTACCCTGGGTTATCCTGGGTGGCTAACACTCCCTACCCTGGGTTATCCTGCGTGGTTAGCACTCCCTATCCTGGGTTATCCTGGGTGGCTAACACTCCCTACCCCGAATTATCCTGGGTGGCTAACACTCTCTACCCTGGGTTATCCTGGGTGGCTAACACTGCCTACCCTGAGTTATCCTTGGTGGATGACACTCCCTACCCTGGGTTATCCTGGGTGGATAACACTCCCTACCCTGGGTTATCTTTGGTGGCTAACACTCCCTACCCTGGGTTATCCTGGGTGGTTAACACTCCCTACCCTGGGTTATCCTGGGTGGTTAACACTCCCTACCCTGGGTTATCCTGGGTGGCTAACACTCCCTACCCTGGGTTATGCTGGGTGGCTAACACTTCCTTCCCTGGGTTATCCTGGGTGGCTAACACTCCCTACCCTGGGTTATCCTGGGTGGCTAACACTCCCTATCCTGGGTTATCCTGGGTGGCTAACACTCCCTACCCCGAATTATCCTGGGTGGCTAACACTCTCTACCCTGGGTTATCCTGGGTGGCTAACACTGCCTACCCTGAGTTATCCTTGGTGGATAACACTCCCTACCCTGAGTTATCCTTGGTGGATAACACTCCCTACCCTGGGTTATCCTGGGTGGCTAACACTCCCTACCCTGGGTTATCCTGGGTGCCTAACACTCCTCTCCCTGGGTTATCCTGGGTGCCTAACACTCCTCACCCTGGGTTATCCTGGGTGGCTAACTCTCCTCACCCTGGGTTATCCTGGGTGCCTAACACTCCTCTCCCTGGGTTATCCTGGGTGCCTAACACTCCTCTCCCTGGGTTATCCTGGGTGCCTATCACTCCTCACCCTGGGTTATCCTCGGTGGATAACTCTCCTCACCCTGGGTTATCCTGGGTGGCTAACTCTCCTCACCCTGGGTTATCTTGGGTGGCTAACACTCCCTACCCTGGGTTATCCTGGGTGGCTAACACTCTCTACCCTGGGTTATCCTGGGTGGCTAACACTGCCTACCCTGGGTTATCCTGGGTGGCTAACACTCCCTACCCTGGGTTATCCTGGGTGGCTAACACTCTCTACCCTGGGTTATCCTGGGTGGCTAACACTGCCTACCCTGAGTTATCTTTGGTGGCTAACACTCCCTACCCTGGGTTATCCTGGGTGGTTAACACTCCCTACCCTGGGTTATCCTGGGTGGTTAACACTCCGTACCCTGGGTTATCCTGGGTGGTTAACACTCCCTACCCTGGGTTATCCTGGGTGGCTAACACTCCCTACCCTGGGTTATCCTGAGTGGTTAACATTCCATATCCTGGGTTATCCTGGGTGGCTAACACTCCCTACCGTGGGTTATCCTGGGTGGCTAACACTCCCTACCGTGGGTTATCCTGGGTGGCTAACACTCCCTTCCGTGGGTTATGCTGGGTGGCTAACACTGCCTACCCTGAGTTATCCTGGGTGGTTAACACTCCCTATCCTGGGTTATCCTGGGTGGCTAACACTCCCTACCCTGGGTTATCCTGGGTGGGTAACACTCCCTACCCTGGGTTATCCTGGGTGGATAACACTCCCTACCCTGGGTTATCCTTGGTGGCTAACACTCCCTACCCTCGGTTAACCTGGGTGGCTAACACTCCCTACCCTGGGTTATCCTGGGTGGCTAACACTCCCTACCCTGGGTTATCCTGGGTGGCTAACACTGCCTACCCTGGGTTATCCTTGGTGGATAACACTCCCTACCCTGGGTTATCCTGGGTGGCTAACACTCCCTACCCTGGGTTATCCTTGGTGGCTAACACTCCCTACCCTGAGTTATCCTGGGTGGCTAACGCTCCCTACCCTGGGTTATCCTGGGTGGCTAACACTGCCTACCCTGGGTTATCCTTGGTGGATAACACTCCCTACCCTGGGTTATCCTGGGTGGCTAACACTCCCTACCCTGGGTTATCCTGAGTGGTTAACACTCCCTACCCTGGGTTATCCTGAGTGGTTAACACTCCCTATCCTGGGTTATCCTGGGTGGCTAACATTCCCTACCCCGAATTATCCTGGGTGGCTAACACTCCCTACCCTGGGTTATCCTGGGTGGCTAACACTGCCTACCCTGAGTTATCCTTGGTGGATAACACTCCCTACCCTGAGTTATCCTTGGTGGATAACACTCCCTACCCTGAGTTATCCTTGGTGGATAACACTCCCTACCCTGAGTTATCCTTGGTGGATAACACTCCCTACCCTGGGTTATCCTGGGTGGCTAACACTCCCTACCCTGGGTTATCCTGGGTGGCTAACACTCCCTACCCTGGGTTATCCTGGGTGGCTAACACTCCCTACCCTGGGTTATCCTGAGTGGTTAACACTCCCTATCCTGGGTTATCCTGGGTGGCTAACACTCCCTACCCCGAATTATCCTGGGTGGCTAACACTCTCTACCCTGGGTTATCCTGGGTGGCTAACACTGCCTACCCTGAGTTATCCTTGGTGGATAACACTCCCTACCCTGGGTTATCCTGGGTGGATAACACTCCCTACCCTGGGTTATCTTGGGTGGCTAACACTCCCTACCCTGGGTTATCCTGGGTGGTTAACACTCCCTACCCTGGGTTATCCTGGGTGGTTAAAACTTCCTACCCTGGGTTATCCTGGGTGGCTAACACTCCCTACCCTGGGTTATGCTGGGTGGCTAACACTTCCTTCCCTGGGTTATCCTGGGTGGCTAACACTCCCTACCCTGGGTTATCCTGGGTGGCTAACACTCCCTACCCTGGGTTATCCTGGGTGGTTAACACTCCCTACCCTGGGTTATCCTGGGTGGCTAACACTCCCTACCCTGGGTTATGCTGGGTGGCTAACACTCCTTACCCTGGGTTATCCTGGGTGCCTAATACTCCTCACCATGGATTACCTGGAGGTTACCTGGAGGTTATTCCCTGGGATCAACGCCCCCGCGGCCCGGTCCATGACCAGGCCTCCCGATGGATCAGGGCCTGATCAACTAGGCTGTTACTGGTGGCCGCACGCAGTCCAACGTACGAGCCACAGCCCGGCTGATCCGGCACTGACTTTAGATATCTGTCCAGCTCTCTCTTGAAGACAGCCAGGGGTTTATTGGCAATTCCCCGAATGCTTGATGGGAGGCTGTTGAACAGTCTTGGGCCCCGGACACTTATGGTGTTTTCCCTTAGTATGCAGATTCGGGACCATTCCTTCCAGGATTTTCCAAGTGTAGATTATGATATATCTCTCCCTCCTGCGTTCCAACGAGTACAAGTCAAGTGCTTCCAAGCGTTCCCAGTAGTTAAGGTGCTTGACAGAACTTATATGTGCAGTAAAGGATCTCTGTACACTCTCTAGATCTGCAATTTCACCTGCTTTGTATGGAGATGTTAATGTACAGCAGTATTCCAGCCTAGAGAGAACAAGTGATTTGAAAAGGATCATCATGGGCTTGGCATCTCTCATTTTGAAAGTTCTCATTATTCATCCTATCATTTTCTTTGCACGTGCGATCGTGGCACTGTTGTGATCCTTGAAAGTGAGATCCTCAGACATTACTACTCCCAGGTCCCTTACATTATTTTTCCGCTCTATTGTATGGCCGGAGTCAGTAGTATACTCTGTTCTAGTTATTATCTCCTCCAGTTTTCCATAACGGAGTAGTTGGAATTTGTCCTCATTGAACATCATATTGTTTACCGTTGCCCACTGGAAAACTTTGTTTATATCTTCTTGGAGGTTAACCGCGTCCTCAGCAGATGACAGCCTCATGCAGATCCTAGTATCATCCGCAAAGGATGATACGGTGCTGTGATGTATATCTCTGTCTATATCTGATATGAGGATAAGGAACAGGATGGGGACGAGTACTGAGCCTGGGCGGTTAACTCTCCTCACCCTGGGTTATCCTGGGTGCCTAACACTCCTCACCTTGGGTTATCCTGGGTGCCTAACACTCCTCACCCTAGGTTATCCTGGGTGCCTAACACTCCTCACCCTGGGTTATCCTGGGTGCCTAATACTCCTCTCCCTGGGTTATCCTGGGTGCCTAACACTCCTCACCCTGGGTTATCCTGGGTGGCTAACTCTCCTCACCCTGGGTTATCCAGGGTGCCTATCACTCCTCACCCTGGGTTATCCTCGGTGGATAACTCTCCTCACCCTGGGTTATCCTGGGTGGCTAACTCTCCTCACCCTGGGTTATCCTGGGTGCCTAACACTCCTTACCCTGGGTTATCCTGGGTGGCTAACTCTCCTCACCCTGGGTTATCCTGGTGCCTAACACTCCTCACCCTGGGTTATCCTGGGTGGCTAATTCTCACCCTGGGTGATCCTGGGTGCCTAACACTCCTCACCCTGAGTAATCCGTGGCGGCTAACTCTCGTCACCCTGGGTTATCCTGGGTGGCTAACACTCCTCACCCTGGGTTATCCGTGGCGGCTAACTCTCCTCACCCTGGGTTATCCGTGGCAGCTAACTCTCCTCACCCTGGGTTATCCTGGGTGCCTAACACTCCTCACCCTGGGTTATCCTGGGTGCCTAATACTCCTCTCCCTGGGTTATCCTGGGTGCCTAACACTCCTCACCCTGGGTTATCCTGGGTGGCTAACTCTCCTCACCCTGGGTTATCCAGGGTGCCTATCACTCCTCACCCTGGGTTATCCTCGGTGGATAACTCTCCTCACCCTGGGTTATCCTGGGTGGCTAACTCTCCTCACCCTGGGTTATCCTGGGTGCCTAACACTCCTTACCCTGGGTTATCCTGGGTGGCTAACTCTCCTCACCCTGGGTTATCCTGGTGCCTAACACTCCTCACCCTGGGTTATCCTGGGTGGCTAATTCTCACCCTGGGTGATCCTGGGTGCCTAACACTCCTCACCCTGAGTAATCCGTGGCGGCTAACTCTCGTCACCCTGGGTTATCCTGGGTGGCTAACACTCCTCACCCTGGGTTATCCGTGGCGGCTAACTCTCCTCACCCTGGGTTATCCGTGGCAGCTAACTCTCCTCACCCTGGGTTATCCTGGGTGACTAACACTCCTCACCCTGGGTTATCCGTGGCAGCTAACTCTCCTCACCCTGGGTCATCCTGGGTGGCTAACTCTCCTCACCCTGGGTTATCCTGGGCGGCTAACACTCCTCACCCTGAGTTATCCGTGGCGGCTAACTCTCCTCACCCTGGGTTATCCTGGGTGGCTAACTGTCCTCACCCTATGTTATCCTGGGTGGCTAACTCTCCTCACCCTGGGTTATCCTGGGTTACTAACTCTCCTCACCCTGGGTTATCCTGGGTGCCTAACACTCCTCACCCTGGGTTATCCTGGGTGCCTAACTCTCCTCACCCTGGGTTATCCTGGGTGGCTAACACTCCTCACCCTGGGTTATCCTGGGTGCCTAACACTCCTCACCCTGGGTTATCCTGGGTGGCTAACTCTCCTCACCCTGGGTTATCCTGGGTGGCTAACTCTCCTCACCCTGGGTTATCCTGGGTGGCTAACACTCCTCACCCTGCTTTATCCAGGGTGGCTAACACTCCTCACCCTGGGTTATCCTGGGTGGCTAACTCTCCTCACCCTGGGTTATCCTGGGTGGCTAACACTCCTCACCCTGCTTTATCCTGGGTGGCTAACACTCCTCACCCTGGGTTATCCTGGGTGGCTAACACTCCTCACCCTGCTTTATCCTGGGTGGCTAACACTCCTCACCCTGGGTTATCCTGGGTGGCTAACACTCCTCACCCTGGGTTATCCTGGGTTCCTAACACTCCTCACCCTGGGTTATCCTGGGTGGCTAACACTCCTCACCCTGGGTTATCCTGGGTGGCTAACACTCCTCACCCTGGGTTATCCTGGATGGCTAACACTCCTCACCCTGGGTTATCCTGGGTGGCTAACACTCCTCACCCTGGGTTATCCTGGGTGGCTAACTCTCCTCACCCTGGGTTATCCTGGGTGGCTAACTCTCCTCACCCTGGGTTATCCTGGGTGGCTAACTCTCCTCACCCTGGGTTATCCTGGGTGGCTCGTAACTAAGTTTATTCAGATATACACAAATACAGTTACATACATCATCATACATAGCAGCGTATGTATAGAGAACCTAAGATAACACCAAGAAATGTGGGTTGTCCTAAGTAGCTAACTCTTCAAGTTAAAAATCCGAACACATCTTATCTGACAGAGTGCAAAACTTTTAAAGGATTACGGTTTGAGCATAAAGGAGGATGGTAACTGCCTGGAGGGTTGTGCTCTACCTGCCGTCTGCATTATACTGCAAATTTATCATGGCCCGACCAAGCATCCGTACTGATTGTCTGTTCAACCCGGCTGTTGGTGTTGGGACCTGCTGGCCCACATGTCCATCACTCCATGGGGGTAGAGATCAAGTTTCCTACTGAAGAAGTGATCTAAATGATTTAGAAACCCGACAAATTAAGGAATTAGATACTTGTGTAACACTTGAGAATCTTTATTGTGGAGACGTAACTTCCTCAGGTGGACGGTGGAAGATGAGAAGTTTGAGGTAATCAGTCCCTCTGCTTTGAGGGACTCGTGGTGGATCAGTGTCTGATCAGCCAGGCTGTTACTGCTGGCAGCACGCAAACTGACTCACGAGCCACAGACAGGCTGATCAGGTATTGACTTTAAGTGCCTGTCCTGTACCTTCATGAAGACAGTCAGGGGTCTGTTGGTAATTCCTATAGTGATTTTCATGTGCAGATGTGGGACTAGTCTCTCTACGATTTTCCATGTGTATATTATCATTTATCTTTCTCGCCTGCCTTCCAGGGAGTACAAATTAAGGGACTTCAACTGTTCCCAGTAATTTAGGTATTTTATCATACCTATACCAGGTCGGCAATGTCGCCAGCCTTGAAGGAGGCAGTTAGTGTACAGCAGTATTCCAGCCTAGAGAGAACAAGCGATTTGAAGAGAATTATCATAGTCTTGGCATCCCTAGTTTTGAAGGTTCTTATTATCCACCCTATCATTTTCCTAGCAGATGTTGTATATACATTGTTGTAGTTTTTGAAGGTGAGATCCTATGACATTATCACTCCCAGGTCCTTCACATTGGTTTCCCGCTCTATTGTATGGTTGACTAACACCCAGGTACCTACTTGCTTGTTAGGTGAACAGGACAAGTGTAAGGAAACACTCCCAATGTTTCCACCAGAGACACTCAGCGTGTGAAGCGAGAGGTTTACCTACCAGACCACGGGCTTGGTAGGTTTTTGTATATCTCGTCTTATTGTTACTGATTTTCATTCACATGAGTTACTTAAATATTTTAACTTTTATAGTTTAAATAATAAAATATTACAAGGACCACTATGAAAATAAGCCAGTGGAAAGTCTAGGTCATCTGACAGAGACCTTCTACTGGCTTACCTTTCCACACCTTTAAAAATTATGGATACAAGGGTACCTAGCTCTGGGTCCCTGCGTCAAGGCAACATGATGGGAGACCATGGTAAGTAACTTTATTTAAGTACAAGTACACATAAGTACAATTAGCATACATAGTGTAAATTACCCACCAGGATAACCCAGGGCGTACACTGACTTATTCCCATTGTGGTCCTTGATAATTGTAATTAATACAGGTCTTACCTTGATGTGCTGCGACCAGTGACAACATCAACACTAACACTGTCACATCCATGGATAAATTTCTACAACATCAACACTGTCACATCCATGGGTGAGTCTCCACAACATCAACACTGTAACATCCATGGGTGACTCTCCACAACATCAGCACTGTAACATCCATGGGTGACTCTCCACAACATCAACACTGTAACATCCATGGGTGACTCTCCACAATATCAGCACTGTAACATTCATGGGTGACTCTCCACAACATCAGCACTGTAACATCCATGGGTGACTCTCCACAACATCAACACTGTAACATCCATGGGTGACTCTCCACAACATCAACACTGTAACATTCATGGGTGACTCTCCACAACATCAACACTGTAACATCCATGGGTGACTCTCCACAACATCAACACTGTAACATCCATGGGTGACTCTCCACAACATCAACACTGTAACATCCATGGGTGACTCTCCACAACATCAACACTGTAACATTCATGGGTGACTCTCCACAACATCAACACTGTAACATCCATGGGTGACTCTCCACAATATCAGCACTGTAACATTCATGGGTGACTCTCCACAACATCAACACTGTAACATTCATGGGTGACTCTCCACAACATCAACACTGTAACATCCATGGGTGACTCTCCACAACATCAACACTGTAACATCCATGGGTGACTCTCCACAACATCAACACTGTAACATCCATGGGTGACTCTCCACAACATCAACACTGTAACATCCATGGGTGACTCTCCACAACATCAACACTGTAACATCCATGGGTGACTCTCCACAATATCAGCACTGTAACATTCATGGGTGACTCTCCACAACATCAACACTGTAACATTCATGGGTGACTCTCCACAACATCAACACTGTAACATTCATGGGTGACTCTCCACAACATCAACACTGTAACATTCATGGGTGACTCTCCACAACATCAACACTGTAACATTCATGGGTGACTCTCCACAACATCAACACTGTAACATTCATGGGTGACTCTCCACAACATCAACACTGTAACATTCATGGGTGACTCTCCACAACATCAACACTGTAACATTCATGGGTGACTCTCCACAACATCAACACTGTAACATTCATGGGTGACTCTCCACAACATCAACATCAGTATTTTAAGTACATATTCAGTCATAATGAAATACATTCACAATTCTCTGTGCTCTTTGATGTATTATAATACAGTAAGTGTTGTATTCTTGAAATCTTTGAGAAATAATGGAAGCATATCAGAGTAGCGTCTTGTCTCACACACTGTGATGGGAGGCAGTGACGCACAACCTCTCCCTACAATGTCTTGTCTCACACTGAGTGTGTCTGACTCAACCCAAGACTCCCAGTCAGTGATTGAGCTGAGTGATGTTAGGTTAGGCGGCGGCGGTGGCTGGACGGCGGCGGCGGTGGCTGGACGGCGGCGGCGGTGGCTGGACGGCGGCGGCGGTGGCTGGACGGCGGCGGCGGTGGCTGAACGGCGGCGGTGGTGGCTGGACGGCGGCGGCGGTGGCTGAACGGCGGCGGCGGTGGCTGGACAGCGGCGGCAGTGGCTGGGCAGCGGCGGGGGAGGCTGGACGGCGGCGGCGGTGGCTGGGCAGCGGCGGTGGCGGCTGGACGGCGGCGGTGGCTGGGCGGCGGCGGCGGTGGCTGGACGGCGGCGGCGGTGGCTGGACGGCGGCGGCAGTGGCTGAACGGCGGCGGCGGTGGCTGAACGGCGGCGGCGGTGGCTGGACAGCGGCGGCAGTGGCTGGGCAGCGGCGGTGGCGGCTGGACGGCGGCTGGACGGCGGCGGTGGCTGGGCGGCGGCGGCGGTGGCTGGGCAGCGGCGGTGGCGACTGGACGGCGGCGGTGGCTGGGTGGCGGTGGTGGCTGGGCAGCGGCGGTGGTGGCTGAGCGGCAGCGGTGGCTTGGCGGTGGTGCTGGTGGCTGGGCGGCGGCGGTGATGGCTGGGAGGTATGTATATGCATTCAGAGGTAAAGAATTGTATAACTGACATATTTACTTAACTGATATATTAATCTCAAGTTCGTCCCAAAGAGCACAAACTCTCCCACTGGGACAAACCGAACATGGAAAAAATTGCCAACACAATGTTCACCAACGCTTCAGGAAAGGATACGGCTTGTCTCCTGGCGGTGAAGGCACCACATTCAGGAGATTTCCTTTTAGCTGTTCCCACTTCCTCCTTGGGCACTCGACTCGACCCACAGGCCATTCGGATTGGTGTTGCTCTTCGCCTAGCCCCCCCCCCATACTCCCCTGCAGGGCAACTGCTGATCAAATCGGACTTCATGGTCTCGTGTTGTCATGTAGGCGGGTAATGGAATGTATAGACATTTGGGGAATAAGGGAGTGATGGGGGAGTAGGCAGGAGAAGCGAGTCAAGTGATTAGCAGAGGTAATATAAGGTCACCGCAACTGGACCATCACTTCTCATTACCTCTACACTCTACTCACCCTTTCAGTACTTGAAATGAAATATAGTACAAGAAATGGAAATAATGAATAATGGGGACAGTCAATATTACTATTCCACTCAAACACAGTTTTGTACAATAAGTCTTTGTACAATAATATATTTGGGAACAGGAGAACACTGATGTGTTTAGATAAATGGGGATGGCACACATAAGCAGTGAGACAGGGAATACAATCAACTGGCAAAACAGAATATAACTTACAATATAGTTCACAGGACAGTTCACCACAGGAACTAAGTCACACTCTAGCCACAGGTCCCAAGACCTACACAGCACGAGTGCTGCTCCAAGCCAGTACTTTGCCCAATGTCTCCAACAGAGTCTCCTCCAGAGACTCTCCAGCAGCCTTCTCCCGAGCTCTGCCCACAGGCCAGAGCTCCGCCAGTCTCTGCTGCTCTTAGTTCTGCACACAGCAGCAGCTCCACTTGAAATCTCCTGCTCAGCTGTTCCTTGGGCTTATATGGTCCTCAAAGCCCCTCCCACAATGGGGTGTGCACCGCGTGTTTTGACCTGAGGCCGTCAAGAACAAAAGATCTGAGACATAAGCTGAAAGGTGTGTCTGACAGCTATTTGCCAAGGCAAGGTGTAACCATTTAATTGGTTAAATTAGGTCTCCCTTAGCGACCTCACAAGCATAGTGGACTACATCACAGTGTGTCTTACATCAGAAGGGAAGCATGCTAGACATGAGGAGGTCAACGACATCATAAAGAGAAGTCTGGTCACAGCTCATTGCCCAGTTGAACGGGAACCCCAAGTACAGAGGTCTGACAGGAGTCAAAAACGTCCTAATGCAGGCACACTGCTACCCTGGAAGGATGGTAAACAGATTGCCTGGGACTACATCTGTGCCACTGCTTTGGCAGACACCTACTTGCCATACTCTGAAGCTGAAGGGGGTCCAAGTGTGCTTTGAAGTTCCTGAAAGAGCTGGGTGAAAAGTTCGTCACAGAAACTAAGGATCACATAGTGCCCAGCTTCCTCTTTCAGCGACTCAGGGCTGCGATCTAGAGGGAAAATGCCTGCACCATTCTGGGCACGCGGTCCACCGCCTAGGAGCTGGACGAAGTTTTCGAGATGTAGCTCTGAGATGCTACCTATGTTGTTCTACTTCCTATTGTATTTTTGTCCATGTATTTTGTCTTTAAATAAGTTCACATGGAATACAGAATATAGTGGGTGGTAGGAGAAGAAAATATTCGAACAGCTCCGGGGAGAACTTTGAGTCTCCCCTGAAGTAAGTTTATTCTTTTCTCTGAGGATAAGGGTCCCAAATCCAGTTCCAGAGGTGGTACCTCCCTATATTATACTGTCTATCTCTATATTCCTCAATAAGTGGACAGTTAAGCACATAGTGTTCAAGACAGTGACCATATGCCTGACCACATAATTTGCATTTGGTTTGATCATCTGTGTGTCTCCCAAACTGCCAGAAGTACTTGTAACCAAGCCTAAGCCTGGGCACTACAACATCAGTCAGTCTGTTCACATTGCACGTTGCTCCATAAACATACTTATCTACTTTCATGTTATCATAGTGGGTTATAGATCTACTCAGGCTTCTAACTGCATTCCTATAACAATCATTTTCATTTTCACTATTTCTCTCCTAATATTATTCCTAATGCTAGACACAGATATACCAAAGTTATATTCTACATTCTTCTTCTGGGTACTCTTCTTGGCTAACATATCAACTTTATCATGAAGGAGTAATCCAATGTGTGATGGGATCCATAGCAATTTTACATCAATTCCTTTGTCCCTGATTTTTTAATATATATACCTGGCTTCCCCAATGAGCATGTTGTTGGAGTCATTACATGAGTCAAGAGCCTTCAATGATGACATAGAATCAGTAATGGTGATAGAGTCAAGCTCAGTGTCATAGGTTAGCTTCAGCACCATCAGGATTGCAAACAATTTAGTTTGTAGTGTAGACGCCCAGTTGTTAATTCTTATGCCTAGTTCAACAAGTTTATTATGGTTCTTAACTAGATGAGAGCAGATGCAGCCCTGCCAGAAGACTCCTGTTTAGATCCATCGGTGTATATAACTTGTGATAACGTATTACCACCAGCTAAGCGAGAAATTTCTTCTTGAGCAGTTGCTTTAACAAGTGATTTAAGGAAGGGATTACTAGCAATGAGCTTCTTGGGAGGGACTTGCAGGTATGTGATATTAAATGAACACATCTTCCACGGAGGGGTGAAATGCTCTTGTTGCCTACAGTGATACAGTTCATGTAGGTTATAAAACTTAATGCAATTGTACGTTTTCACAATCCATTTAGATCTGTGTGTATTTACTTCTAGACATTTAGTAAGACTGTGAAAGAGACAGTCTTGTGTGGCCATACACTGTAAGAGAGACAGTCTGGTGTAGCCAGACACTGTGAGAGAGACAGTCTGGTGTGGCCTGACACTGAGAGAGAGAGTCTTGTGTGGCTACACACTGTGAGAGAGACAGTCTAGAGTGGCCAGACACTGTGAGAGAGACAGTCTAGAGTGGCCAGACACTGTGAGAGAGACAGTCTAGAGTGGCCAGACACTGTGAGAGAGACTGATGTAGCCAGACACTGTGAGAGACAGTCTGGTGTGGCCAGACACTCTGAGAGAGACTGATGTGGCCAGACACTGTAAGAGAGATTGTCTGATGTGGCCAGATACTGTGAGAGAGACAGTCTGGTGTGACCAGACACTGTGAGAGATACTGATGTGGCCAGACACTGTGAGAGAGACTGCCTGGTGTGGCCAGACACTGTGAGAGAGACAGTCTGGTGTGGCCAGACACTCTGAGAGAGACTGATGTGGCCAGACACTGTGAGAGAGATTGTCTGATGTGGCCAGATACTGTGAGAAAGATTGATTTGTCCAGACACTGAGAGAGACAGTCAGGTGTTTACCTGGAGTTTACCTGGAGAGAGTTCCGGGGGTCAACGCCCCCGCGGCCCGGTCTGTGACCAGGCCTCCTGGTGGATCAGAGCCTGATCAACCAGGCTGTTGCTGCTGGCTGCACGCAAACCAACGTACGAGCCACAGCCCGGCTGATCAGGAACTGACTTTAGGTGCTTGTCCAGTGCCAGCTTGAAGACTGCCAGGGGTCTGTTGGTAATCCCCCTTATGTGTGCTGGGAGGCAATTGAACAGTCTCGGGCCCCTGACACTTATTGTATGGTCTCTTAACGTGCTAGTGACACCCCTGCTTTTCATTGGGGGGATGGTGCATCGTCTGCCAAGTCTTTTGCTTTCGTAGTGAGTGATTTTCGTGTGCAAGTTCGGTACTAGTCCCTCTAGGATTTTCCAGGTGTATATAATCATGTATCTCTCCCTCCTGCGTTCCAGGGAATAAAGGTTTAGGAACCTCAAGCGCTCCCAGTAATTGAGGTGTTTTATCTCCGTTATGCGCACCGTGAAAGTTCTCTGTACATTTTCTAGGTCGGCAATTTCACCTGCCTTGAAAGGTGCTGTTAGTGTGCAGCAATATTCCAGCCTAGATAGAACAAGTGACCTGAAGAGTGTCATCATGGGCTTGGCCTCCCTAGTTTTGAAGGTTCTCATTATCCATCCTGTCATTTTTCTAGCAGATGCGATTGATACAATGTTATGGTCCTTGAAGGTGAGATCCTCCGACATGATCACTCCCAGGTCTTTGACGTTGGTGTTTCGCTCTATTTTGTGGCCAGAATTTGTTTTGTACTCTGATGAAGATTTAATTTCCTCATGTTTACCATATCTGAGTAATTGAAATTTCTCATCGTTGAACTTCTTATTGTTTTCTGCAGCCCACTGAAAGATTTGGTTGATGTCCGCCTGGAGCCTTGCAGTGTCTGCAATGGAAGACACTGTCATGCAGATTCGGGTGTCATCTGCAAAGGAAGACACGGTGCTGTGGCTGACATCCTTGTCTATGTCGGATATGAGGATGAGGAACAAGATGGGAGCGAGTACTGTGCCTTGTGGAACAGAGCTTTTCACCGTAGCTGCCTCGGACTTTACTCTGTTGACGACTACTCTCTGTGTTCTGTTAGTGAGGAAATTATAGATCCATCGACCGACTTTTCCTGTTATTCCTTTAGCACGCATTTTGTGCGCTATTACGCCATGGTCACACTTGTCGAAGGCTTTTGCAAAGTCTGTATATATTACATCTGCATTCTTTTTGTCTTCTAGTGCATTTAGGACCTTGTCGTAGTGATCCAATAGTTGAGACAGACAGGAGCGACCTGTTCTAAACCCATGTTGCCCTGGGTTGTGTAACTGATGGGTTTCTAGATGGGTGGTGATCTTGCTTCTTAGGACCCTTTCAAAGATTTTTATGATATGGGATGTTAGTGCTATTGGTCTGTAGTTCTTTGCTGTTGCTTTACTGCCCCCTTTGTGGAGTGGGGCTATGTCTGTCGTTTTTAGTAACTGTGGGACGACCCCCGTGTCCATGCTCCCTCTCCATAGGATGGAAAAGGCTCGTGATAGGGGCTTCTTGCAGTTCTTGATGAACACAGAGTTCCATGAATCTGGCCCTGGGGCAGAGTGCATGGGCATGTCATTTATCGCCTGTTCGAAGTCATTTGGCGTCAGGATAACATCGGATAGGCTTGTGTTAATCAAATTTTGTGGCTCTCTCATAAAAAATTCATTTTGATCTTCGACTCTCAGTCTGGTTAGCGACTTGCTAAAAACTGAGTCATACTGGGACTTGAGTAGCTCACTCATTTCCTTGCTGTCATCTGTGTAGGACCCATCTTGTTTAAGTAGGGGCCCAATACTGGACGTTGTTCTCGATTTTGATTTGGCATAGGAGAAGAAATACTTTGGGTTTCTTTCGATTTCATTTATGGCTTTTAGTTCTTCCCGCGATTCCTGACTCCTAAAGGATTCTTTTAGCTTAAGTTCGATGCTTGCTATTTCTCTGACCAGTGTCTCCCTACGCATTTCAGATATATTGACCTCTTTTAGCCGCTCTGTTATTCTTTTCCGTCGCCTGTAAAGGGAGCGCCTGTCTCTTTCTATTTTACATCTACTCCTTCTTTTTCTTAGAGGAATAAGTCTTGTGCAAACATCGAGTGCCACCGAGTTAATCTGTTCTAGGCATAAGCTGGGGTCTGTGTTGCTTAGTATATCTTCCCAGCTTATATCGGTTAGGAATTGGTTTACTTGGTCCCACTTTATGTTTTTGTTATTGAAGTTGAATTTGGTGAATGCTCCCTCGTGACTAGTCTCATTATGTCCGTCTGGGGCTCCACGCATACATGTCTGAACCTCAATTATGTTGTGATCTGAGTATATTGTTTTTGATATGGTGACATTTCTTATCAGATCATCATTGTTAGTGAAGATGAGGTCTAGTGTATTCTCCAGTCTAGTAGGCTCTATTATTTGCTGGTTTAAATTGAATTTTGTGCAGAGATTTAAAAGCTCGTGTGAGTGTGAGTTTTCATCAGAGCTGCCTCCTGGTGTTATTACTGCAACAATATTATTTGCTATATTCCTCCATTTTAGGTGCCTAAAGTTGAAATCCCCCAGGAGCAAGATGTTGGGTGCAGGAGCTGGAAGATTTTCCAGACAGTGGTCAATTTTTAACAGCTGTTCCTGGAATTGCTGGGATGTTGCATCCGGAGGCTTGTAGACTACCACAATGACTAGGTTTTGGTTCTCGACCTTTACTGCTAAAACTTCCACTACATCATTTGAGGCATTAAGCAGTTCTGTGGAAACAAGTGACTCTGCAATGTACAGGCCAACCCCCCCCCCTTTTGCCTGTTCACTCTGTCACATCTGTATAGGTTGTAACCTGGGATCCATATTTCGTTGTCCAAGTGATCCTTTATGTGGGCCTCAGTGAAAGCCGCGAACATTGCCTTTGCCTCTGCAAGCAGTCCACGGATGAAAGGTATTTTGTTGTTTGTTGCTGGCTTTAGACCCTGTATATTTGCAAAGAAGAATGTTATCGGACTGGTGGTATTGTTGGTACTGTGGCCAAACATTGTGAGAGAGACAGTCTCGTGTGGCCAGGCACAGAGAGAGACAGTCAGGTGTGGCCAGACATTGTGAGAGAGACAGTCTGGTGTGGCCAGATACTGAGAGAGACAGTCAGGTGTGGCCAAACATTGTGAGAGAGACAGTATGGTGTGGCAAGACACTGAGAGAGACAATCAGGTGTGGCCAAACATTGTGAGAGAGACAGTATGGTGTGGCCAGACACTGACACAGTCTGGTGTGGCTAGACACTGTGAGAGAGACAGTCAGGTGTGGCCAGACACTGTGAGAGAGGCAGTCTGGTGTGGCCAGACACTGAGAGAGACAGTCAGGTGTGGCCAGACTGTGAGAGAGACAGTCTGGTGTGGCCAGACACTGAGACAGTCTGGTGTGGCCAGACACTGTGAGAGAGACAGTCAGGTGTGGCCAAACATTGTGAGAGAGACAGTCTTGTGTGGCCAGACACTGAGACAGTCTGGTGTGGCTAGACACTGTGAGAGAGACAGCCAGGTGTGGCCAGACACTGTGAGAGAGGCAGTCTGGTGTGGCCATGTGGCATGCAAAGAGTACGTAACCTTTATTCGGCGCATGGACACACCCTCATTTACAGGCTATCTCCCCCAACCAGCGAACCAGGTTGCTAAGAGTTGATGATGGGGCCCCATCGTTCAACTAGTGACCAGGTTCTAGCCAATAAGAAGGTGGGATTGACAATCGCAGAGGTTATGTGGATACCGCTCTCCTGTCTGCCCTTGTCATTCCCACTCTAGAGCTGGTTGAAGCACGGTCTGCTATCTTGTGGCTTCTATTTCTGCCTTGCTTACCGTGGAGTGCACTATATTTATCACTGTACATAGTGTACATATTGCTGTTATAATTGGTGAAGGATAATATAAGTCTAAACTTTTTCTACTGTGTTTATTTGCTCCCATTACACCTGGGATAACAGGCCATTTGAAATCCTAGGTTGTAATATGGGTAGCCTGTCCGAGAGCTGGACTTAGAGAAACGGTTGAGCTTAGGGTGAAGCTTGTAGCAGGAACATTGTGTAGCTTGCTGTTTCGCTTCGCTTTACAAATTTTGCGTGTCAGTTGCTTATGATCAGCCTTGCTATTGTGTGATCGTTCAACAGCTCGCTACTAGCTTGTTCAGTGTGCTCGCTTCGCTACGGTCAATCTTGTGTGCAGTCGGCTTTGCTTGTATGCGTATTCTGCAATCGTACTGTGCATAGCTAAGCGTGTTCTGCAAATTAACGTGTTACGTTGGGGTATTCGTACTGTGCATAGCGAATAACTTATGCCACCTAGACGAGTCAGACGCCTGGTGTCGGCATATACTTTGCATAACCTACCTAAATTGTCCCTACAGCGTTGTTGGCAAATTGCTCGTTCCATTGGCATTCCCTATAAACGCACTCTCACAGCTGCGCAACTGCGTTCACTTATTGCTGACATACTTATTGAAGAAGAGATGGCACATCAAACTCCTCCCTTTACGGGAGCTAGGGAAAAAACTACTATGTTCTCGCAGGAGGAAGATGATACACCTACGGAGCAAAATGGTCAGTATAGTGCAGCTGGGTTGTCTCAGGGTGAATCAGCGTCGTTGGCACTTGAGCTGGCAAAAATCACGCTGGAGCAAACTAGGGAACAGAGAGCATTCGCAAGGGAAGAATTTGATAGGGAAAGAGAGAGGAGGCAGTTTTCGCATTCTGTAAACGATTTCAGTTTACAAAAAGCAGTACAGCTTGTTCCCCGCTTCAATGAGGCCGAACCAGAGCAATTTTTCGAAAGCTTCGAAAATCAGGCTCGAGCCTTGAGGTGGCCGGAACAGCACTGGGCAGCGTTGGTTCATACAGCATTATTGGGTAAGGCACAGGAATTTACGTCGGTATTAACTGACGCTGAATTCTCTGATTATCAAGTAGTGAAGACCACAGTGTTGGGAGCATATACATGTATCCCAGCTAAATATCGTAAGACCTTCAAATTGAACAGGCGGCAGCTTGGTCAATCCCTGGTGGACTTTGTGAGACAGCAAACCAAAGCTTTTACCAGCTGGTATAAAGCGAGTGGTGTCTCTAACTTTGAGGAGCTGGTGCAGCTTATTCTGATTGATAACCTGCTGGAGTCTGTGGGACCAGAGGTTCGTGTCTTTCTGCAGGATCGTGACTTAACCACTGCATTGGAGGCGGCCAGGTTGGCTGATACCTTCGAAACGAACCGCTCCTTGTCCGAGCGGTCCCGTCTCTCTTTTCAACAGTCTGGCGTGAGCAGAGATCGACAACATTGGAGAATGAAGTGCCAGCCGGAGGGAGAGCGTCTACGTCATCCAACCAAGTCACCTGGTGAGCCACGCTTCTCAACATATGGTCCCCCTGCGGAGAGGCAAACTACTTATGGAGCATCTCGACAACAATATCCAGAGAGGCACCAGCCAGAACGACACCACTTGCAACGTCATCAGGGAGTAAAGGGCAAGCCTGTCGTCTGCTTCAGGTGCAATAAAGTAGGTCACATCAGTTCCAACTGCCCCCAAAAACCTCAACCCATCGGGAAAATCTCTAATATCCCTAGTAACATGTCCCCTAGAGAAGTAGAAAAAGGTATGGCCCCTTATTATTGCGAAAGTCTTATTTCCCTTCAGGAAAACTCAGAACCAACTAAAGTAAATACCTTTAGAGATACTGGAGCATATTGCTCACTTGTCAGAGAAGGAATATTACCCCTTTCAGAGAATACTTCCTTGAATTCCTCAGTTTTATTGGAAGCCTATGGAGGAGCTATATATTCAGTTCCTTTGCATAAAATTTATGTACAGTGCAAATATTACACTGGGTACTTGACTGTAGGTATCTCAAAAGGATTTCCCATGAAAAATGCCATGTTATTACTGGGTAATAACATTACTACTGTTACTTCGTGTCCTGAACCTATAATGATTAATGCTTCTCCAGTGTTGGCCATAACTCGGGCAACATCCCAAGGGTTGTCTGGGGAGAATGTTGACCTATCCTTGGACGACTCCGATCTCGGAATAGCCACGTTGTTTTATGAGACACACCGGCCGGAGTCTCGTAAATCAAGTGAACAGACCCCGATCAAGCCTTCCTATTCCCAGGTTGCAGGATTGCCAGATGTCTCTGTTTCCATGCCCGAGGGACTGTCCTTCCGGGAGGAACAACGAAAGGACCCTTCTTTAAAATTCGCTTTTGAGGCAGCCATGGGTAAATCCTCTTTGGGTCATCCAGTCAAGTATGAAGTTAAAAATGATTATTTGGTTTGCACTGAGACTGGTAAGGAGATAGAGGGCCGGCAATTATACGACAGGTTAGTGGTTCCAACCAAGTATAGACCTCAGATATTAAATATAGCTCATAATACGTCATCAGGAGGTCACTTAGGAATTACAAAAACCTTGTATAGAATCACAAAAGAATTTTATTGGCCAAAATTAAAGAAAGATGTGAAGAATCATATTAGGTGTTGCCGAGAATGTCAGCAAGTTGGAAAACCTGGACATTCCATTAAACCTGCACCTCTCCAACCCATACCTGCTGATGGAGAACCTTTTGCAGATTTAATTATAGATTGTGTAGGTCCACTACCTAAGTCAAAGTCTGGAAATCAGTATTTATTTACAATTATGGATAAAGTAACCAGATATCCTGAAGCGATCCCAATGCGTAGTATCAATACTAAAGCTATTCTCAAAGCTTTAACAAAATTCATTTCTTGTTTTGGCATTCCTAAAACTATACAAAGTGATCAAGGTACTAACTTCACTGCCAAAGCATTTAGGGAAGTATTAACTAGGTTAGGGATAATTCACAACTTATCCACTGCCTATCACCCTCAGTCCCAAGGCGCCTTGGAAAGATTCCACCAAACATTAAAAACAATGATGAGAAGTTTTTGCATGCACTTTCCGACAGATTGGGATGAATCTCTACCTTTGTTGCTGTTCTCAGTACGAGAGACGGTGCAAGAGTCTACAGGGTATAGTCCGTTTGAGCTGATCTTTGGGCACAATGTACGAGGTCCTCTTCGGGTGCTCAAAGAAGGATGGATGGGAGAAGACGTAAGCTCAGCACTCTACAACCCGTCTTCAAGGTTGCAGGTGGCACGTGAGTTAGCCACGGCTAACCTAAAGATAGCTCAAAGTAAGATGAAACAGAGGTATGACAAAAGTGCACAATTCCGCTCCTTCCATCCAGGAGACAAGGTGTTGGTGCAGGAACCTATACCTGGCCACACCTTGAAAGCTAGATTTACGGGACCTATGCAGATAGTAAGTAGATTATCTGATTTAAATTATGTGGTAGCTCCCATTGATAAGACCTCAAAAAACAAAAACTTACCACATTAATCAAATCAAGGCCTTTCATACACCAGATAAAGTCCCAGTAATGACTCTGTCCTCTACCTCTGAGGACGACTCTGACTCTTTGCACTCTATCTCTGAAATTAATACTAAACTTTCAAATTCTGTCCTCCTCAAGGATCCTAGCCCGTTAATGGATGGATTATCTGAAATACAAGCAACAAATTTAACTGAGCTTCTACAGTCATATCCTAATATTTTTTCGGATGTGCCGAAAAAATGTACGTTAGGTTACCATGATGTAGATGTGGGAAAATCTAAACCAATTAAACTCTCCCCCTACAGAGCTAATCCTGAAAAGCAAAGGCTACTTCAGCAGGAAGTAGACTTCTTGTTAGAACATGGTTTAGTGGAGGAGTCATCTAGTCCATGGGCTTCACCGTGCATCCTAGTAAAAAAGGCTGATGGAGGGTTTCGTATGTGCACAGACTACCGTAAAGTGAACGAGGTCACAATCACAGATGCTTACCCTCTTCCTCGTCTGGATGACGTAATTGACTTTGTGGGTAAGGCTACTTTTGTGTCCAAATTAGATCTCCTTAAAGGTTACTATCAGGTACCTTTGACAGATAAGGCGAAGAAAATCTCTGCCTTCGTAATTCCAGGAGGTCATTATCAGTATACAGTTACCCCCTTCGGAATGAAAAATTCCCCCTCTTCATTCCAGAAACTCGTCCATCAGGCTATTAAAGGACTTGAAGGCACGGCAGCATACCTAGATGATATTGTTGTGGTGTCTGATACTTGGGATCAACACCTACTTAGACTTAAAGCTCTGTTTGAGACCTTTAAGAATTCCCAATTAACAGTTAATTTATCTAAATCTTCCTTTGGCCAGGCCACTATCACTTTTCTAGGCCATGAAGTAGGTAGTGGTAATGTTGCACCTAAACTTGCTAAAGTTCTTTCGATTAAAGATTATCCAGTTCCTCATGATAGGAAATCTCTTCAACGTTTCCTAGGCATGATAGGATTTTACAGAAGATTCTGTAAGAATTTCTCAGATATTGTAGCCCCTCTTACCTCTCTTACCAGTCATAAAGTTCCCTTTAATTGGACGTCAGATTGTAACACTGCTTTTAATAAAGCAAAAAGATTATTGTGCTCTGCACCCATTCTCCTGTCTCCAGACTTCTCCAAACCTTTTTCATTACAGGTTGATGCTTGTGAGTCTGGGGTTGGGGCGGTACTATTACAAATCGGGAACAAGGAGCTGCAGCCAATCGCATACTTTTCAGCTAAGTTCCAGCCACATCAGAGAGCTTACTCTACCATTGAAAAAGAAGCCCTCGCGCTGGTAATGGCTTTGGAACATTTCGATGTTTATGTGGGCCAGACATCGCAGGTGGTCACAGTCTACAGTGATCACAACCCGTTAGTCTATCTCCAAGCCATGAAGAATCACAACACAAGGCTTATGCGTTGGACGCTCAGGCTGCAGCCCTACAATATCAAAATTCATTATATTGCCGGCAAAGAAAATGTGTTGGCAGACTCTTTGTCAAGAGTCTAGTTTATTATTTTATTTAGGTTAGGATGTATTTGTGGTAACCCCTTTCAAGCTCTTTTTTTTATCCCCTGATGTGGGGGTTTTTTTTTAGTGAGGGGATGCGGGCTACCGTCCGCCTGTATCTTGGACCTATGCTAGCCTGTCTGACTGCTGTCTCACTCTGAGTTTAGGGTTTGGCTTTTGGTCACTAGGAAAGCTGAGCTCTATCTAAGAGTTGGATGGTGGAGAGGATAGGCGGTCCCATTATTTTGTGCCATGGCGGCACGGTTACCACTGGGAGGTGGCAGCCTAATCCTGAGCCTTCTCAGGGGTGGGGGTGTGGCATGCAAAGAGTACGTAACCTTTATTCGGCGCATGGACACACCCTCATTTACAGGCTATCTCCCCCAACCAGCGAACCAGGTTGCTAAGAGTTGATGATGGGGCCCCATCGTTCAACTAGTGACCAGGTTCTAGCCAATAAGAAGGTGGGATTGACAATCGCAGAGGTTATGTGGATACCGCTCTCCTGTCTGCCCTTGTCATTCCCACTCTAGAGCTGGTTGAAGCACGGTCTGCTATCTTGTGGCTTCTATTTCTGCCTTGCTTACCGTGGAGTGCACTATATTTATCACTGTACATAGTGTACATATTGCTGTTATAATTGGTGAAGGATAATATAAGTCTAAACTTTTTCTACTGTGTTTATTTGCTCCCATTACACCTGGGATAACAGGCCATTTGAAATCCTAGGTTGTAATAGGCCAGACACTGAGAGAGACAGTCAGGTGTGGCCAGACTGTGAGAGAGACAGTCTGGTGTGGCCAGACACTGAGACAGTCTGGTGTGGCCAGACACTGTGAGAGAGACAGTCAGGTGTGGCCAAACATTGTGAGAGAGACAGTCTTGTGTGGCCAGACGCTGAGACAGTCTTGTGTGGCCAGACACTGTGAGAGAGACAGTCAGGTGTGGCCAGACACTGTGAGAGAGACAGTCTGGTGTGGCCAGACTCTGAGACAGTCTGGTGTGGCTAGACACTGTGAGAGAGGCAGTCAGGTGTGGCCAGACACTGTGAGAGAGGCAGTCTGGTGTGGCCAGACACTGAGACAGTCTGGTGTGGCCAGACACTGTGAGAGAGACAGTCAGGTGTGGCCAATCATTGTTAGAGAGACAGACTGGTGTGGCCAGACACTGAGAGAGACAATCAGGTGTGGCCAAACATTGTGTGAGAGAGACAGTATGGTGTGGCCAGACACTGAGACAGTCTTGTGTGGCCAGACACTGTGAGAGAGACAGCCAGGTGTGGCCAGACACTGTGAGAGAGACAGTCTGGTGTGGCCAGTCACTGAGAGAGACAGTCTGGTGTGGCCAGACACTGAGAGAGACAGTCTGGTGTGGCCAGACACTGTGAGAGAGACAGTCAGGTGTGGTCAGACACTGTGAGAGAGACAGTCTGGTGTGGCCAGACACTGAGACAGTCTGGTGTGGCCAGACACTGTGAGAGAGACAGTCAGGTGTGGCCAAACATTGTTAGAGAGACAGTCTGGTGTGGCCAGACACTGAGAGAGACAGTCAGGTGCGGCCAAACATTGCGAGAGAGACAGTATGGTGTGGCCAGACACTGAGACAGTCTTGTGTGGCCAGACACTGTGAGAGAGACAGTCTGGTGTGGCCAGACACTGAGACAGTCAGGTGTGGCCAAACGCTGTGAGAGAGACAGTCAGGTGTGGCCAGACACTGTGAGAGAGGCAGTCTGGTGTGGCCAGACACTGAGAGAGACAGTCTTGTGTGGCCAGACACTGTGAGAGAGACAGTCAGGTGTGGCCAGACACTGTGAGAGAGACAGTCTGGTGTGGTCAGACACTGAGACAGTCAGGTGTGGCCAGACACTGTGAGAGAGACAGTCTGGTGTGGCCAGACACTGAGACAGTCTGGTGTGGCCAGACACTGTGAGAGAGACAGTCTGGTGTGGCCAGACACTGAGACAGTCAGGTGTGGCCAGACACTGTGAGAGAGACAGTCTGGTGTGGCCAGACACTGAGACAGTCTGGTGTGGCCAGACACTGAGACAGTCAGGTGTGGTCAGACACTGAGACAGTCTGGTGTGACCAGACACTGAGACAGTCAGGTGTGGCCAGACACTGTGAGAGAGACAGTCAGGTGTGGCCAAACACTGAGACAGTCAGGTGTGGCCAGACACTGAGACAGTCTGGTATGGCCAGACACTGTGAGAGAGACAGTCAGGTGTGGCCAGACACTGTGAGAGAGACAGTCTGGTCTGGCCAGACACTGTGAGAGAGACAGTCAGGTGTGGCCAAACACTGAGACAGTCAGGTGTGGCCAGACACTGTGAGAGAGACAGTCAGGTGTGGCCAGACACTGTGAGAGAGACAGTCAGATGTGGCCAGACACTGTGAGAGAGACAGTCAGGTGTGGCCAGACACTGTGAGAGAGACAGTCAGGTGTGGCCAGACACTGAGACAGTCTGGTGTGGCCAGACACTATGAGAGAGACAGTCAGGTGTGGCCAGACACTGTGAGAGAGACAGTCAGGTGTGGCCAGACACTGAGACAGTCTGGTGTGGCCAGACACTATGAGAGAGACAGTCAGGTGTGGCCAGACACTGTGAGAGAGACAGTCAGGTGTGGCCAGACACTGAGACAGTCTGGTGTGGCCAGACACTATGAGAGAGACAGTCAGGTGTGGCCAGACACTGTGAGAGAGACAGTCAGGTGTGGCCAGACACTGAGACAGTCTGGTGTGGCCAGACACTATGAGAGAGACAGTCAGGTGTGGCCAGACACTGTGAGAGAGACAGTCAGGTGTGGCCAGACACTGAGACAGTCTGGTGTGGCCAGACACTATGAGAGAGACAGTCAGGTGTGGCCAGGCACTGTGAGAGAGACAGTCTGGTGTGGCCAGACACTATGAGAGAGACAGTCAGGTGTGGCCAGGCACTGTGAGAGAGACAGTCTGGTGTGGCCAGACACTGTGAGAGAGACAGTCAGGTGTGGCCAGACACTGTGAGACAGTCAGGTGTGGCCAGACACTGAGACAGTCAGGTGTGGCCAGACACTGAGACAGTCAGGTGTGGCCAGACACTGAGACAGTCAGGTGTGGCCAGACACTGTGACAGTCAGGTGTGGCCAGACACTGTGAGAGAGACAGTCTGGTGTGGCCAGACACTGTGAGAGAGACAGTCAGGTGTGGCCAGACACTGTGACAGTCAGGTGTGGCCAGACACTGTGAGAGAGACAGTCTGGTGTGGCCAGACACTGAGACAGTCAGGTGTGGCCAGACACTGAGACAGTCAGGTGTGACCAGACTCTGAGACAGTCAGGTGTGGCCAGACACTGAGACAGTCTGGTGTGGTCAGACACTGAGACAGTCTGGTGTGACCAGACACTGTGAGAGAGACAGTCAGGTGTGGCCAGACACTGTGACAGTCAGGTGTGGCCAGACACTGAGACAGTCTGGTGTGGTCAGACACTGAGACAGTCTGGTGTGACCAGACACTGTGAGAGAGACAGTCAGGTGTGGCCAGACACTGTGACAGTCAGGTGTGGCCAGACACTGAGACAGTCTGGTGTGGTCAGACACTGAGACAGTCTGGTGTGACCAGACACTGTGAGAGAGACAGTCTGGTGTGGCCAGACACTGTGAGAGAGACAGTCAGGTGTGGCCAGACACTGTGACAGTCAGGTGTGTCCAGACACTGTGAGAGAGACAGTCTGGTGTGGCCAGACACTGTGAGAGAGACAGTCTGGTGTGGCCAGACACTGAGACAGTCTGGTGTGGTCAGACACTGAGACAGTCTGGTGTGACCAGACACTGAGACAGTCAGGTGTGGCCAGACACTGTGACAGTCTGGTGTGGCCAGACACTGTGAGAGAGACAGTCTGGTGTGGCCAGACACTGTGACAGTCAGGTGTGGCCAGACACTGAGACAGTCTGGTGTGACCAGACACTGAGACAGTCAGGTGTGGCCAGACACTGAGACAGTCTGGTGTGGTCAGACACTGAGACAGTCTGGTGTGACCAGACACTGAGACAGTCAGGTGTGGCCAGACACTGTGACAGTCAGGTGTGGCCAGACACTGAGACAGTCTGGTGTGACCAGACACTGAGACAGTCAGGTGTGGCCAGACACTGAGACAGTCTGGTGTGGTCAGACACTGAGACAGTCTGGTGTGACCAGACACTGAGACAGTCAGGTGTGGCCAGACACTGAGACAGTCTGGTGTGGTCAGACACTGAGACAGTCTGGTGTGGCCAGACACTGAGACAGTCAGGTGTGGCCAGACACTGTGACAGTCAGGTGTGGCCAGACACTGAGACAGTCTGGTGTGGCCAGACACTGAGACAGTCTTGTGTGGCCAGGCACTGTGAGAGAGACAGCCAGGTGTGGCCAGACACTGTGAGAGAGACAGTCTGGTGTGGCCAGACACTGTGAGAGAGACAGTCTGGTGTGGCCAGACACTGTGACAGTCAGGTGTGGCCAGACACTGTGACAGTCAGGTGTGGCCAGACACTGGCTGGTCTTCAACTTGTTACGTCTTTATTGGTCAGTCAGCTGCAACATCCGGTGGAGGAGGAGACCGGAAGTAACTGCAAAATTTCTCACTCGTAGTTCCTGCAGTTATCACACAACTTCCTTACAACTACTACTGTCCTGACATATTTAACTCCCCCACAGCTACTGTCCTGACATATTTAACTCCCCCACAGGCACTGTCCTGACATATTTAACTCCCCCACAGCTACTGTCCTGACATATTTAACTCCCCCACAGCTACTGTCCTGACATATTTAACTCCCCCACAGCTACTGTCCTGACATATTTAACTCCCCCACAGCTACTGTCCTGACATATTTAACTCCCCCACAGCTACTGTCATGACATATTTAACTCCCCCACAGCTACTGTCCTGACATATTTAACTCCCCCACAGCTATTGTCCTGACATATTTAACTCCCCCACAGCTACTGTCCTGACATATTTAACTCCCCCACAGCTACTGTCCTGACATATTTAACTCCCCCACAGCTACTGTCCTGACATATTTAACTCCCCCACAGCTACTGTCATGACATATTTAACTCCCCCACAGCTACTGTCCTGACATGTTTAACTCCCCCACAGCTACTGTCCTGACATATTTAACTCCCCCACAGCTACTGTCCTGACATATTTAACTCCCCCACAGCTACTGTCCTGACATATTTAACTCCCCCACAGCTACTGTCATGACATATTTAACTCCCCCACAGCTACTGTCATGACATATTTAACTCCCCCACAGCTACTGTCCTGACATATTTAACTCCCCCACAGCTACTGTCCTGACATATTTAACTCCCCCACAGCTACTGTCCTGACATATTTAACTCCCCCACAGCTACTGTCCTGACATATTTAACTCCCCCACAGCTACTGTCCTGACATATTTAACTCCCCCACAGCTACTGTCCTGACATATTTAACTCCCCCACAGCTACTGTCCTGACATATTTAACTCCCCCACAGCTACTGTCCTGACATATTTAACTCCCCCACGGCTACTGTCCTGACATGTTTAACTCCCCCACAGCTACTGTCCTGACATATTTAACTCCCCCACAGCTACTGTCCTGACATATTTAACTCCCCCACAGCTACTGTCCTGACATATTTAACTCCCCCACAGCTACTGTCATGACATATTTAACTCCCCCACAGCTACTGTCCTGACATATTTAACTCCCCCACAGCTACTGTCCTGACATATTTAACTCCCCCACAGCTACTGTCCTGACATATTTAACTCCCCCACAGCTACTGTCCTGACATATTTAACTCCCCCACAGCTACTGTCATGACATATTTAACTCCCCCACAGCTACTGTCATGACATATTTAACTCCCCCACAGCTACTGTCCTGACATATTTAACTCCCCCACAGCTACTGTCCTGACATATTTAACTCCCCCACAGCTACTGTCCTCTCATATTCCATAACTGGAGAATGTCTTCTCTGATCGGCTTCAAACCTTCAATACTAGTGTATCACAGCAAGTAAAACTTTGCATTAAGGTCGGTCTGCATAGACACCACTTTACCAACTCTTCTGAAGAAATACAATATAATTACTGGTAAGTTTATTCAGGTATACATAAATACACTTACATACATTATCATACATAGCAGTGTATGTATAGTTACATAGATTATCATACATAGCAGTGCATGTATAGTTACATAGATTATCATACATAGCAGTGCATGTATAGTTACATAGATTATCATACATAGCAGTGCATGTATAGTTACATAGATTATCATACATAGCAGTGCATGTATAGTTACATAGATTATCATACATAGCAGCATATGTGTAGAGAACCTGGGATAACCAAAAATGTCAGACAAAGTGACTTATTTCCATTGGGATCCTTTATTTCCATTGGGATCCTTTATTTCCATTGGGATCCTTTATTTCCATTGGGATCCTTTATTTCCATTGGGATCCTTTATTTCCATTGGGATCCTTTATTTCCATTGGGATCCTTTATTTCCATTGGGATCCTTTATTTCCATTGGGATCCTTTATTTCCATTGGGATCCTTTATTTCCATTGGGATCCTTTATTTCCATTGGGATCCTTTATTTCCATTGGGATCCTTTATTTCCATTGGGATCCTTTATTTCCATTGGGATCCTTTATTTCCATTGGGATCCTTTATTTCCATTGGGATCCTTTATTTCCATTGGGATCCTTTATTTCCATTGGGATCCTTTATTTCCATTGGGATCCTTTATTTCCATTGGGATCCTTTATTTCCATTGGGATCCTTTATTTCCATTGGGATCCTTTATTTCCATTGGGATCCTTTATTTCCATTGGGATCCTTTATTTCCATTGGGATCCTTTATTTCCATTGGGATCCTTTATTTCCATTGGGATCCTTTATTTCCATTGGGATCCTTTATTTCCATTGGGATCCTTTATTTCCATTGGGATCCTTTATTTCCATTGGGATCCTTTATTTCCATTGGGATCCTTTATTTCCATTGGGATCCTTTATTTCCATTGGGATCCTTTATTTCCATTGGGATCCTTTATTTCCATTGGGATCCTTTATTTCCATTGGGATCCTTTATTTCCATTGGGATCCTTTATTTCCATTGGGATCCTTTATTTCCATTGGGATCCTTTATTTCCATTGGGATCCTTTGTTTCCATTGGGATCCTTTATTTCCATTGGGGTCCTTTATTTCCATTGGGATCCTTTATTTCCATTGGCGTCCTTTGTTTCCATTGGGGTCCTTTATCTCCATTGGGGTCCTTTGTTTTCATTGGGGTCCTTTATTTCCATTGGGGTCCTTTATTTCCATTGGGGTCCTTTGTTTCCATTGGGGTCCTTTGTTTCCATTGGGATCCTTTATTTCCATTGGGATCCTTTATTTCCATTGGGATCCTTTATTTCCATTGGGATCCTTTATTTCCATTGGGGTCCTTTGTTTCCACTGGGGTCCTTTGTTTCCATTGGGGTCCTTTGTTTCCACTGGGGTCCTTTGTTTCCACTGGGGTCCTTTGTTTCCATTGGGTCCTTTGTTTCCATTGGGGTCCTTTGTTTCCACTGGGGTCCTTTGTTTCCATTGGGATCCTTTGTTTCCACTGGGGTCCTTTGTTTCCATTGGGGTTCTTTGTTTCCATTGGGGTCCTTTGTTTCCATTGGGGTCCTTTGTTTCCATTGGGGTCCTTTGTTTCCATTGGGGTCCTTTGTTTCCTTTGGGGTCCTTTGTTTCCATTGGGTCCTTTGTTTCCATTGGGGTCCTTTGTTTCCATTGGGGTCCTTTGTTTCCATTGGGGTCCTTTGTTTCCATTGGGGTCCTTTGTTTCCATTGGGGTCCTTTGTTTCCATTGGGGTCCTTTGTTTCCATTGGGGTCCTTTGTTTCCATTGGGGTCCTTTGTTTCCATTGGGGTCCTTTGTTTCCATTGGGGTCCTTTGTTTCCATTGGGGTCCTTTGTTTCCATTGGGGTCCTTTGTTTCCATTGGGGTCCTTTGTTTCCATTGGGGTCCTTTATTTCCATTGGGATCCTTTATTTCCATTGGGGTCCTTTATTTCCATTGGGATCCTTTATTTCCATTGGGGTCCTTTGTTTCCACTGGGGTCCTTTGTTTCCATTGGGGTCCTTTGTTTCCACTGGGGTCCTTTGTTTCCATTGGGATCCTTTGTTTCCACTGGGGTCCTTTGTTTCCATTGGGGTTCTTTGTTTCCATTGTGGTCCTTTGTTTCCATTGGGGTCCTTTGTTTCCATTGGGGTCCTTTGTTTCCACTGGGGTCCTTTGTTTCCATTGGGGTCCTTTGTTTCCATTGGGTCCTTTGTTTCCATTGGGGTCCTTTGTTTCCACTGGGGTCCTTTGTTTCCATTGGGGTTCTTTGTTTCCATTGGGGTCCTTTGTTTCCATTGGGGTCCTTTGTTTCCATTGGGGTCCTTTGTTTCCATTGGGGTCCTTTGTTTCCATTGGGGTCCTTTGTTTCCATTGGGGTCCTTTGTTTCCATTGGGGTCCTTTGTTTCCATTGGGGTCCTTTGTTTCCATTGGGGTCCTTTGTTTCCATTGGGGTCCTTTGTTTCCATTGGGGTCGTGGTAGAACGTGTAAAGTACATACTGGAATGATTGTCAATGTGATAACTGAGGAATGTGTCTCAGGCTTGACTTAATGTGATAACTGAGGAATGTGTCTCAGGCTTGACTTAATGTGATAACTGAGGAATGTGTCTCAGGCTTGACTTAATGTGATAACTGAGGAATGTGTCTCAGGCTTGACTTAATGTGATAACTGAGGAATGTGTCTCAGGCTTGACTTAATGTGATAACTGAGGAATGTGTCTCAGGCTTGACTTAATGTGATAACTGAGGAATGTGTCTCAGGCTTGACTTAATGTGATAACTGAGGAATGTGTCTCAGGCTTGACTTAATGTGATAACTGAGGAATGTGTCTCAGGCTTGAAGGTTTCACGTCAGATCATGTTAGCGGAACATTCAGCTGGTTTAGTTCTGAGTCGACACCACTTATACTTTGTTATTAATTTACAAGTGATCACTTGTGCCTGACTACAGACAGTCTTCACATTTAGCATGTTATATCAAAGATCAGAATTAGAATTCTGTACTATCCTTTTTGCCTAACCTGAGGTACCAGGTACCAGGGTAATGGTATACGGGGTTTACTGAGGTACCAGGTGTCAGGGTAATGGTATACGGGGTTTACTGAGGCACCAGGTGCCAGGGTAATAGTATACGGGGTTTTCTGAGGCACCAGGTGCCAGGGTAATAGTATACGGGGTTTTCTGAGGCACCAGGTGCCAGGGTAATAGTATACGGGGTTTACTGAGGCACCAGGTGCCAGGGTAATAGTATACGGGGTTTACTGAGGCACCAGGTGCCAGGGTAATAGTATACGGGGTTTACTGAGGCACCAGGTGCCAGGGTAATAGTATACGGGGTTTTATGAGGTACCAGGTGCCAGGGTAATAGTATACGGGGTTTACTGAGGCACCAGGTGCCAGGGTAATAGTATACGGGGTTTTCTGAGGTACCAGGTACCAGGGTAATAGTATACGGGGTTTACTGAGGTACCAGGTGCCAGAGTAATGGTATACGGGGTTTACTGAGGCACCAGCTGCCAGGGTAATAGTATACGGGGTTTTCTGAGGTACCAGGTACCAGGGTAATAGTATACGGGGTTTACTGAGGCACCAGGTGCCAGGGTAATAGTATACGGGGTTTACTGAGGCACCAGGTGCCAGGGTAATAGTATACGGGGTTTTATGAGGTACCAGGTGCCAGGGTAATAGTATACGGGGTTTACTGAGGCACCAGGTGCCAGGGTAATAGTATACGGGGTTTTCTGAGGTACCAGGTACCAGGGTAATAGTATACGGGGTTTACTGAGGTACCAGGTGCCAGAGTAATGGTATACGGGGTTTACTGAGGCACCAGGTGCCAGGGTAATAGTATACGGGGTTTTCTGAGGTACCAGGTACCAGGGTAATAGTATACGGGGTTTACTGAGGCACCAGGTGCCAGGGTAATAGTATACGGGGTTTACTGAGGCACCAGGTGCCAGGGTAATAGTATACGGGGTTTACTGAGGCACCAGGTGCCAGGGTAATAGTATACGGGGTTTACTGAGGCACCAGGTGCCAGGGTAATAGTATACGGGGTTTACTGAGGCACCAGGTGCCAGGGTAATAGTATACGGGGTTTACTGAGGCACCAGGTGCCAGAGTAATAGTATACGGGGTTTACTGAGGCACCAGGTGCCAGGGTAATAGTATACGGGGTTTACTGAGGTACACGAATAACCCGCACATAAAAGAGAGAAGCTTACGACGACGTTTCGGCCCGAATTGGACCATTTACAAAGTCACACCGAACCGACAAGTCGTCGTAAGCTTCTCTCTTTTATGTGCGGGTTATTTGTGTATCGTTCCAGTCACGGTATTGTGCCTTTTTGTTATTTACTGAGGTACCAGGTACCAGGGTAATAGTATACGGGGTTAACTGAGGTACCAGGTACCTGGTGCCAGGGTAATAGTATACGGGGTTAACTGAGGTACCAGGTACCAGGTGCCAGGGTAATAGTATACGGGGTTAACTGAGGTACCAGGTACCAGGTGCCAGGGTAATAGTATACGGGGTTAACTGAGGTACCAGGTACCAGGTGCCAGGGTAATAGTATACGGGGTTAACTGAGGTACCAGGTACCAGGGTAATAGTATACGGGGTTAACTGAGGTACCAGGTACCAGGTGCCAGGGTAATAGTATACGGGGTTAACTGAGGTACCAGGTACCAGGTGCCAGGGTAATAGTATACAGGGTTAACTGAGGTACCAGGTACCTGGTGCCAGGGTAATAGTATACGGGGTTAACTGAGGTACCAGGTACCAGGTGCCAAGGTAATAGTATACGGGGTTAACTAAGGTACCAGGTACCAGGGTAGTAGTAGGTGCCAGGGTAATCGTATACGGGGTTAACTGAGGTACCAGGTACCAGGTGCCAGGGTAATAGTATACGGGGTTAACTAAGGTACCAGGTACCTGGTGCCAGGGTAATAGTATACGGGGTTAACTAAGGTACCAGGTACCAGGTACCAGGTGCCAGGGTAATCGTATACGGGGTTAACTAAGGTACCAGGTACCAGGTACCAGGTGCCAGGGTAATCGTATACGGGGTTAACTAAGGTACCAGGTACCAGGGTAGTAGTATACGGGCGCAACATAGAAAGGAATCTAGTTTTCTGATTTGTGTTGATACATCAATATCTTGGACAGGAAGAGAGAAGAAGAACAATAAGAGAAAGATGAAAAGGAAGGAGAAAACAAGAAGAAAGAGACGATAAAGAATAAAATGGAATAGGGAGGAGGAGAAGAACAAGAATAATTCGGACTATTAAGGTAAGCAGTGTGACATATTTGTCCTGGGTTTCTCTGGTTCTCTTACCCAGGTAGCAACCAACAACACACCGCTAATCCCCAGGGATTTATTAACGTCTCGTGGAAAAGGGACAACAGCTGCCAGAAAATCTACCTATTCGTCTTGACTCCCCGGGGATTTAACCCGGGCACTTTGGATTGTAAAAGAACGCTCTACTAAAGAGACACTACACTGAGACATTCTAGAGTGGGTGTTGCAACCACTGTAGCAATGCTATGGTGGTTGATGCCACCACTGTAACAGTATAGTGGGTGTTGCAACCACTGTAGCAATGCTATTTATTTATTTATTTATTTATTAATTTGAACATGATACAGAGAAGTACAAGGAATACAATTTTTAAAGTGCAGGATGCCACAGCACCTTGTATGTGAGCATTATGGGCAGGATTAAAATTAACTTAAGATTATATTCAGTGGTACAAAAATTATTGTAAAACAGATAACAATTTAGTAGAGGAGAGTATTACAAAGACAGGTCATATGGTCATTACTGTGTTGCTGTGTAATCACTAGAATGGAGTATTATGTTAGGTAATGAAGTTAAATAGTAACAAAGTTTGATTGGGTCACAGGTTGACATTTATGAGATACAATAATGAGATACAATTATGAGATACAATTTATGAGATACAATTATTCAGTATTTATTTAGTTGTGGGTGAGTAAGTGATTTTTGAGAAGAGACTTGAATTTATAAACAGTGTTTCTTTTATATTTACAGGTAATGAATTCCAGATTTTAGGACCTTTTATGTACATTGAGTTTTTGCATAGCGTGAGATGGACACGAGGAACATCAAAGAGTGATCTGTGCCTTGTGTTATGGTCATGTGTTCTGTTGAGGTTGGCAAGGAGATGTTTGAGGGGAGGGTTAATATCAGAGTTAAGTGTTCTATGTATGTAATAGGTGCAGTAATAAGTATGGATGTTTTGTATTGTGAGTAGGTTTAGCGTTTTGAATATTGGTGGAGTGTGCTGCCTGTAGTGGGAATTTGTTATCATTCTGATTGCAGCCTTTTGTTGGGTGATTAGTGGTCTGAGATGGTTAATTGTTGTTGAGCCCCATGCACAAATTCCATAGGTGACATAGGGGTAAATAAGAGAGTGATATTGGATCACTACGACAAGGTCCTAAATGCACTAGAAGACAAAAAGAATGCAGATGTAATATATACAGACTTTGCAAAAGCCTTCGACAAGTGTGACCATGGCGTAATAGCGCACAAAATGCGTGCTAAAGGAATAACAGGAAAAGTCGGTCGATGGATCTATAATTTCCTCACTAACAGAACACAGAGAGTAGTCGTCAACAGAGTAAAGTCCGAGGCAGCTACGGTGAAAAGCTCTGTTCCACAAGGCACAGTACTCGCTCCCATCTTGTTCCTCATCCTTATATCCGACATAGACAAGGATGTCAGCCACAGCACCGTGTCTTCCTTTGCAGATGACACCCGAATCTACTACTACTACTACTACTACTACTACTACTACCCTGCACCTCTCCTTCCGACAGTATTTAAGTCTCCGCACTGTCGCTTGATCTTCAGATAGTTCCTGACTATGGAACTGAACTTCTCCAGGCCGAGGGACTGACAACCTCAAATTCTACGACTTTAAGGGTGATGGACTGATTACATCGTCTTCACATCTCTACTGCTCCTGCCTACTTTCTGTATTCGACTGAAGAAGCCTACTGTGTAGGCGAAACGTTTCGGAATAAAGATGTCTAACTGTTGCATATGTGTCTTACCTAACAACCTGTCGGTATTGTATACCATTTTGATGTTCATCTTGTCAGACACTGCAACACGTGGCATCTTGGTACAGAAAACACCTTGGACAAGCTTTTCAAGTGAGAAGGGTTGGATCTGAGAGGGACATGACCTCTCAGTTGCCTCTCACTACTACTACTACTACTACTACTACTACTACCCTGCACCTCTCCTTCCGACAGTATTTAAGTCTCCGCACTGTCGCTTGATCTTCAGATAGTTCCTGACTATGGAACTGAACTTCTCCAGGCCGAGGGACTGACAACCTCAAATTCTACGACTTTAAGGGTGATGGACTGATTACATCGTCTTCACATCTCTACTGCTCCTGCCTACTTTCTGTATTCGACTGAAGAAGCCTACTGTGTAGGCGAAACGTTTCGGAATAAAGATGTCTAACTGTTGCATATGTGTCTTACCTAACAACCTGTCGGTATTGTATACCATTTTGATGTTCACACCCGAATCTGCATGACAGTGTCTTCCATTGCAGACACTGCAAAGCTCCAGGCGGACATCAACCAAATCTTTCAGTGGGCTGCAGAAAACAATATGAAGTTCAACGATGAGAAATTTCAATTACTCAGATATGGTAAACATGAGGAAATTAAATCTTCATCAGAGTACAAAACAAATTCTGGCCACAAAATAGAGCGAAACACCAACGTCAAAGACCTGGGAGTGATCATGTCGGAGGATCTCACCTTCAAGGACCATAACATTGTATCAGTCGCATCTGCTAGAAAAATGACAGGATGGATAATGAGAACCTTCAGAACTAGGGAGGCCAAGCCCATGATGACACTCTTCAGGTCACTTGTTCTATCTAGGCTGGAATATTGCTGCACACTAACAGCACCTTTCAAGGCAGGTGAAATTGCCGACCTCGAAAATGTACAGAGAACTTTCACGGCGCGCATAACGGAGATAAAACACCTCAATTATTGGGAGCGCTTGAGGTTCCTAAACCTGTATTCCCTGGAACGCAGGAGGGAGAGATACATGATTATATACACCTGGAAAATCCTAGAGGGACTAGTACCGAACTTGCACACGAAAATCACTCACTACGAAAGCAAAAGACTTGGCAGACGATGCACCATCCCCCCAATGAAAAGCAGGGGTGTCACTAGCACGTTAAGAGACCATACAATAAGTGTCAGGGGCCCGAGACTGTTCAACTGCCTCCCAGCACACATAAGGGGGATTACCAACAGACCCCTGGCAGTCTTCAAGCTGGCACTGGACAAGCACCTAAAGTCAGTTCCTGATCAGCCGGGCTGTGGCTCGTACGTTGGTTTGCGTGCAGCCAGCAGCAACAGCCTGGTTGATCAGGCTCTGATCCACCAGGAGGCCTGGTCACAGACCGGGCCGCGGGGGCGTTAACCCCCGGAACTCTCTCCAGGTAAACTCTCCAGGAGGGCTGACTGTGGAACATAGTACCGTATCTTCGATAGTATGCCTACGGTCTTGGAAATTTTTTGGGAAATTTGTTGTATATGTGTTTGAAATTTGAGTCTATTATCAAGGTGGATTCCTAAGAATTTTCCCTCTGTGAGTTTTGTGATAGGTGATCCATTTATCATTATGTTAAGAGACACATCTGTAGCTCTGTTACCAAACTGAATGAAGTAGGTTTTGTCAATGTTTAGTGTAAGTTTGTTGGTCCTCATCCAGGTTGATATTTTTTGTAATTCGGTATTTACAGTATTGGCTAGCGTGACTGGGCTCAGGTGAGAGTAGATGTATGTAATGTCATCTGCAAATAGTGTGGGTTTGAGTAATTGCGATGCATTTGGTAGGTCATTTATGTATAGGAGAAAGAGAAGAGGGCCAAGGACACTTCCCTGTGGGACACCAACTGTAATTGGCTGTGCGGAAGAGTTTGCCTCATTTGTGTACACATATTGGCTTCTGTTGCTACCTGGAGGTTACCTGGAGGTTATTCCGGGGATCAACGCCCCCGCGGCCCGGTCCATGACCAGGCCTCCCGATGGATCAGGGCCTGATCAACTAGGCTGTTACTGCTGGCCGCACGCAGTCCAATGTACGAGCCACAGCCCGGCTGATCCGGCACTGACTTTAGGTATCTGTCCAGCTCTCTCTTGAAGGCAGCCAGGGGTTTATTGGCAATTCCCCTAATGCTTGATGGGAGGCTGTTGAACAGTTTTGGGCCCCGGACACTTATGGTGTTTTCCCTTAGTGTACCAATGGCGCCCCTACTTTTTATTGGGGGCATTTTTCATCGCCTGCCCAGTCTTTTACTTTCGTAGGGAGTGATTTCTGTGTGCAGATTTGGGACCATTCCTTCCAAGATTTTCCAAGTGCAGATTATGATATATCTCACCCTCCTGCGTTCCAACGAGTACAAGTCAAGTGCTTCCAAGCGTTCCCAGTAGTTAAGGTGCTTGACAGAACTTATACGTGCAGTAAAGGATCTCTGTACACTCTTTAGATCTGCGATTTCACCTGCTTTGAATGGAGATGTTAATGTACAGCAGTATTCCAGCCTGGAGAGAACAAGTGATTTGAAAAGGATCATCATGGGCTTGGCATCTCTCGTTTTGAAAGTTCTCATTATCCATCCTATCATTTTCTTTGCACGTGCGATCGTGGCACTGTTGTGATCCTTGAAAGTGAGATCCTCAGACATTACTACTCCCAGGTCCCTTACATTATTTTTCCGCTCTATTGTATGGCCGGAGTCAGTAGTATACTCTGTTCTAGTTATTATCTCCTCCAGTTTTCCATAACGGAGTAGTTGGAATTTGTCCTCATTGAACATCATGTATTCCTGTATTCCCTGGAACGCAGGAGGAAGAGATACATGATTATATACACCTGGAAAATCCTAGAGGGACTAGTACCGAACTTGCACACGAAAATCACTCACTATGAAAGCAAAAGACTTGGCAGACGATGCACCATCCCCCCAATGAAAAGCAGGGGTGTCACTAGCACGTTAAGAGACCATACAATAAGTGTCAGGGGCCCGAGACTGTTCAACTGCCTCCCAGCACACATAAGGGGGATTACCAACAGACCCCTGGCAGTCTTCAAGCTGGCACTGGACAAGCACCTAAAGTCAGTTCCTGATCAGCCGGGCTGTGGCTCGTACGTTGGTTTGCGTGCGGCCAGCAGCAACAGCCTGGTTGATCAGGGGCTGATCCACCAGGAGGCCTGGTCACAGACCGGGCCGCGGGGGCGTTGACCCCCGAAACTCTCTCCAGGTAAACTCCAGGTATTGTTTACCGTTGCCCACTGGAAAACTTTGTTTATATCTTCTTGGAGGTTAACCGCGTCCTCAGCAGAAGACAGCCTCATGCAGATCCTAGTATCATCCGCAAAGGATGATATGGTGCTGTGGTGTATATCTCTGTTTATGTCTGATATGAGGATAAGGAATAAGATGGGGGCGAGTACTGTGCCTTGTGGAACAGAGCTCTTCACTATGGCAGCCTCCGATTTAACTCTGTTGACCACTACTCTTTGTGTTCGATTTGTTAGGAAGTTGAAGATCCATCTCCCCACTTTCCCAGTTATTCCTTTAGCACGTATTTTATGGGCTATTACGCCATGATCGCATTTGTCAAATGCTTTTGCAAAGTCTGTGTATATTACATCTGCATTCTGATTTTCTTCCAGTGCATCCAAATCCATGTCATAGTGATCCAGTAGTTGTGAGAGGCAGGAGCGACCTGCCCTGAACCCATGTTGCCCTGGATTGTGCAGATTTTGGGAATCCAGGTGATTTGCAATCCTGCTTCTTAGCACTCTTTCAAAGATTTTTATGATGTGGGACGTCAGAGCTATTGGTCTATAGTTCTTAGCTAATGCTTTGCTGCCACCTTTATGGAGTGGGGCTATATCCGTTGTTTTAAGTGACTGTGGAATTTCACCCATGTCCAAGCTCCTCCTCCATAGTGTACTTAGGGCATGCGAGAGGGGTTTCTTGCAGTTCTTAATGAAAACAGAGTTCCACGAGTCTGGGCCCAGGGCTGAGTGCATAGGCATGTTGTCAATGGCTTTTTCGAAATCTATCGGAGTTAGGGTAATGTCGGAAATCTGGCATACATTTATGGAGTTTTGAGGCTCATTCATGAAGAAATCATTTGGGTCGTCGATCCTCAGACCGATTAGTGGTTCACTAAACACAAAGTCGTACTGGGATTTCAATATTTCACTCATTTCCTTGTTGTCATCTGTGTAAGTCCCATCCTGTCTGAGTAAGGGCCCGATACTAGATGTGGTATTTGCCTTGTTTTTGACATATGAAAAGAAATATTTTGAATTTCTTTCAATTTCACTAATAGCTTTAAGCTCCTCCTGCCTCTCCTGGTTCCTGTAAGAGTCATTTAGCTTAAGTTCGATAGTTTCCACTTCCCTGGTCAGCGCCTCCTTTCGTGTATCAGATATTCTAGCACTCCTGAGGAGCTCAGTGACTCTTCGTCGTCTTCTGTAGAGGGAGCGTCTTTTTCTCTCCAGTTTACTCCTGTTCTTCTTCTTTCTTAGGGGAATATGCCTAGAACATGCTTCGGCTACCAGGAAGTTGATCCTTTCAAGGCACTGGTTTGGATCCATGTCATTTAAGACATCTTCCCAACATGTTTCATTTAGGACATGGTTTACCTGGTCCCAGTTGATGTTCTTGTTGCTGAGGTATGACTTTAGGTAGTTGAGGGAGTGCCCTCTTATACCATAGTGTGACAATTTTATGTGGAGCAAGTCGTGGTCAACTGTATCGAAAGCTTTACGTAAGCCAATGAAGATCCCCAAATATGTTCTAGCATGTGGATAATAGCATCATTAGTATTTTTATTAGGCCTGAACCCAAATTGACAGGGGTTGAGTAAGGGGTTGAGTATGTTGTGGGAGATGAGGTAGGAATAGATACGCTTATGGATTAATTTTTCTAAGATTTTAGAGAGAGGGTGTAAGTTGGATATTGGCCTATAGGTATTCAAGTCTGTGTGGTTTCCTCCTTTATGGATCGGGGTGACCCTTGCTATTTTGAGAATTATAGGAAAGGTAGAGGATTCAATGGATTTGTTAAAGAGTGTTGCAATGATTGGTGATAGTACCTGTGACACTTTTTTGTATATAATGGGTGGTAAGGTATTTAAATCTCCTGTCTTGTTTTTTAGTTTGTTGATAATAAGGGAGACTTCGTATGTGTTAGTCGGAGCTAGGAACAGTGTGTTCGGGTAGTTGCCAGTGAGGTAGTCATTGGGTGGGGTATCTGAGCTTGGGATTTTATTGGCAAGGTTTTTTCCTATAGTGGAGAAGAAATCATTGAGTCTGTTTGCTGTTTCAGTAGGTGGGAATTGGGGTTCATCTGGTTTTGTTAATTCAATTTCGCTATTTCGTGCTATCTGATAGGGTTTTCCAGGTCTTTTTTAAGTCACCTCGTAAGTTGGATAATCTGTTCTCATAATACAATTTTTTAGCCCTTCTTATTAGGCTGGTTAGGATTGACGAGTAACGTTTTGTTTGGTCTCTAGTAATGTGGACCATTCTTTATTGTTTTTCGTATAGGTGCTTTGTGTATATGGATTTGAGGATACTGGGTGTTAGCCAGGGACTGTTCAGTCTCTTAGCTGTCATCTGTTTAGTTTTTTTAGGGCAGTGCTTGTTATAGAGGTATTGGGTCTTTTTAGAAAATTATTAATACATTCGTCAATATCTGTATAGATTTCTAGCTCAGTGTGCTGTGAAGTTATTGATAGCTGCCTCATTGTGAAGTCTGAAAGTGACTTTAGTAGTGTCTAGGGGTAATTTGCCAAGGTTTGTTATGAGGAAGGTAGGGTAATGGTCTGTGGTATTATCTGTGATTATGTCTGATCTTAAGGGGGATATGGTGTTGGTCCAGATGTGGTCAAGTAGGGAAACACTAGTCTCTGTAACTCTTGTAGGTTTTGTTACTGTTGGTAGCAACATGCAGTTACTCATAGTGTTAGTGAATTCAGTAACGTGTGGGTCCTGGTCTTGTAGGAGATATATATTGAAGTCACCTGAGAGTAGTAAGTGATCTTTGTTCATGGTGGTTGATGCCACCACTATAACAGTATAGTGGGTGTTCCAACCACTGTAACAATACTATGGTGGTTGATGCTATCACTATAACAGTAGTGTAGTGATTGTTATAACCACTTTAACAATAAATTATTAACCACTGTAACAAGAGTATAGTGGTTGTTACAACCACTGTTGTAACAGTGTTGTGGTTGACACAACCGCTATCAAGTGATTATGTCGTCCCCAGCATGATGGTGCTACCTTGGAATCTGACGATAACACATCAGATACCTCTGGTAGCCTGGTGGTTAACGCTCTCGCTACACACGGCGAGGGCCTGGGTTCGATTCCCAGCCAGAGTAGAAACATTGGGCGTGTTTCTTTCCACCTATTGTCTATGTTCCCCAACAGTAAAATGGGTACCTGGGTGTTAGTCGACTGGTGTGGGTCGCATTCTGGGACACTGACCTAATTTGCCCAAAATGTTCAGCCTAACAATGAGCTTTCTATATAGTAGTATGTCATTGATGTCAGCTATGGTCTGTATACCTTGTACATGTACTTGTATACCTTGTACTTGTGCTAAATAAGGATATTATTATTATTATGATGAATCTGGTGCATGACTGCCGCAGTGACCCTCCTCGCGTATATGACAAAGTTCGTCAATAATTGTCTTGCTGGCTGTGTACCTGCAGAAATTAAATCATTTTTTCTTGAAAAGTACTGGAGAATCAGGTCCATCGTTGCTGTTAACATACTTCACCATCTCGTTGCCAAAGTAGCAAGCTGCCAGCTTGCTTCACCCAAACCAACTTGGTTTAGCGATCTCTCAAGGTAGTGAAGCTCTCAACCTAGTGACAAGAAACGTGGTGGCCACTTGAGAGCGATACTCCAGTCATTAACCTTTTCTCATGTCATATACGTTTTTTTTTTTTTTGCTATAACAAGCAAAAAAAAATCAGTTTTTTGTTTAGTGAACACGAAATGAGCTCGTGAGAGGACTCCATTCTTGTTCCACCAGCCTGAGACACAGATTCTAAATCTGACACCTGAATGATGATACTAAAGTTGGTATGGAGGAGATCCATCTTGTGAAGTCACAGGGGGATGTTTTCATCCTCATCCTCAACGCTCTCAAGCATGACATTATCTCGAGAAACCAGGATATTATTACGATTGACAGAACCATCCTACCAGAATCTTCAACTTCCACCTTCAACAACTTTGTTTACAAACATTATCTCTCAATCCAGAGCAGGACTCGAACCTGCACACTGCATCAAAGAATTACCTGGAGTTTACCTGGAAAGAGTTCCGAGGGTCAACGCCCCCGAGGAATACTATACTTTGTAACACAGCCTCTTCTGATTTGCTTCAAACAATTTTTTGCATTATATTCCTGAATAGTGATTCCAGGAGGGGCGGGGGTTCCATGGTGCCCCGTGGCCTGGTGGCTAAAGTTCTCGCTTCACACGGCGAGGGTCGGGGTTCGATTTCCGGCGAGGGTAGAAGCATTGTGTGTGTTTCCTTACACAGGTTATATATGTTCACCCATCAGTAAAATAGGTACCTGAGTGTTAGTGGACTGGTGTGGGTCGCATCCTGGGACAAAACTAACCTAATTTGGGGAAATGCTCTGCATAATAAGGGGCTTTCTATATAGTAGTATGTCACTGATGTCAGCTATGGTCTGTATACCTTGTACATGTACTTGTACATGTACAAGGTATACAGTCATGTACAAGTACATGACTGTATACAAGTACATCCATATATTTGTACATGACTGTAAACAAGTACAGCCATGTACTTGTACATGACTGTACTTTAGTGTGAAGTACAGTCTTCTCGTCTTACACAACTTTCACCAAGACTTTTGCTTATAACTTCCTAACACTTTAGCTGATCGGTTTCATATTTTTAACACAGGTCAACTATTACTAGGTGAAGCTTCGTGGAATATTTGTAGAACACAGGTTCACTCTGCTCAAGTTCATATAGAACACTCACGGGAAGATATTCCTCAGGCAAACACTGGTTTATCCCACTTAGAAGAAGGTTGGTGTTGCTAATGGAACATTGAGGGACATTTTTGCCACTTTTAATTTTGAAATGGCATTGTAATTTTTTGCATTATATTATTGAATGCTGATTCCAGAGGGGGGGAGGGGAGGTTCCATGATATTAGTGAAGGGTTCTTGATCCAAGGAACTTTATTCACCCATAGATCGAATCTGAATTCTTCCACTTCCAAAGGGGCTATATTGTCCCTACTGGTTTAGTGCTTTAGCCTGATTAAAATTAAACAGTTGTGAAAAAAATTAATACAAGATTTATTTGATATTATAGATGAGAAGTGTTATTGTCATTATAAAAAAGATCATGTTGGATTATGTGCAATAATTATTGACAGTGTTTTGGTGAGATCAGTTTTGTTTCTACTGGTGTGTTCTTCTTAGGTAACAATCTCTGGTATGTTCCTCTAAGGAACACTGTTACTCCTAGTGTAACACTAGGAGTAACAGTGGTAACCCTGTGTGACACTAGCAGCAACAGTGGTAACCCAGTGTCACACCAGCAGTAAAAGTGTTACTGCTAGTGTGACACTAGCAGTAGGAGTTGTAACTCTGTGTGACACTAGCAGTAACAGTGGTAACCCAGTGTGACACTAGCAGTGATAGTGATAAACAAGTGTGGCACTAGCAGTAACAGTGGTAACCCAGTGTGGCACTAGCAGTGATAGTGATAACCAAGTGTGGCACTAGCAGTAACAGTGGTAACCCAGTGTGGCACTAGCAGTGATAGTGATAACCAAGTGTGGCACTAGCAGTAACAGTGGTAACCCAGTGTGACACTAGCAGTAACAGTGGTAACCCAGTGTGACACTAGCAGTAACAGTGGTAACCCAGTGTGACACTAGCAGTAACAGTGGTAACCCAGTGTGACACTAGCAGTAACAGTGGTAACCCAGTGTGACACTAGCAGTAACAGTGGTAACCCAGTGTCACACCAGCAGTAAAAGTGTTACTGCTAGTGTGACACTAGCAGTAGGAGTTGTAACTCTGTGTGACACTAGCAGTAACAGTGGTAACCCAGTGTGACACTAGCAGTGATAATGATAACCAAGTGTGACACTAGCAGTAACAGTGGTAACCCAGTGTGACACTAGCAGTAACAGTGGTAACCCAGTGTGACACTAGCAGTGATAATGATAACCAAGTGTGGCACTAGCAGTAACAGTGGTAACCCAGTGTGGCACTAGCAGTAACAGTGGTAACCCAGTGTGACACTAGTAGTAACACTGTTACTGCTAGTGTAACACTAACAGTAAGAGTGGTAACCCTGTGTGATATTAGAAGTAGCAGTAGTAACCCAGTGTGACACTAGCAGTAACAGTGGTAACCTAGTGTGACATTAGCAGTAACAGTGGTAACCTAGTGTGACACTAGCAGTAACAGTGGTAACCCAGTGTGATACTAGCAGTAACAGTGGTAACCCAGTGTGACACCAGCAGTAACAGTGGTAACCCAGGAGAGACAGGATGGGACTTACACAGATGACAACAAGGAAATGAGTGAAATACCGAAATCCCAGTACGACTCTGTTTAGTGAGCCACTAATCATACTGAGGATCGACGACCCAAATTATTTATTCATGAATGAGCTTCAAAACTCCATAAATGTATGCCAGATTTCCGACATTACCCTAACTCCGATAGACTTCGAAAAAGTCATTGACAACATGCCCATGCACTCAGCCCCGGGCCCAGACTCGTGGAACTCTGTATTCATTAAGAACTGCAAGAAACCCCTCTCGCATGCCCTAAGTACACTATAGAGGAGGAGCTTGGACATGGGTGAAATTCCACAGTCACTTAAAACAACGGATATAGCCCCACTCCATAAAGGTGGCAGCAAAGCATTAGCTAAGAACTATAGACCAATAGCTCTGACATCCCACATCATAAAAATCTTTGAAAGAGTGCTAAGAAGCAGGATTGCAAATCACCTGGATTCCCAAAAACTGCACAATCCAGGGCAACATGGGTTCAGGGCAGGTCGCTCCTGCCTCTCACAACTACTGGATCACTATATGGCCTTGGATGCACTGGAAGAAAATCAGAATGCAGATGTAATATACACAGACTTTGCAAAAGCGTTTGACAAGTGCGATCATGGCGTAATAGCGCACAAAATACGTGCTAAAGGAATAACTGGGAAAGTGGGGAGATGGATCTTCAACTTCCTAACAAATCAAACACAAAGAGTAGTGGTCAACAGAGTTAAATCGGAGGCTGCCATAGTGAAGAGCTCTGATCCACAAGGCACAGTACTCGCCCCCATCCTATCCCTCATCCTCATATCAGACATAGACAGAGATATACACCACAGCACCGTATTATCCTTTGCAGATGATACTAGGATCTGCAAGCGAGTTGAGGACACAGTTAACCTCCAAGAAGATATAAACAGAGTTTTCCAGTGGGCAACGGAAAACAATATGATGCTCAATGAGGACAAATTCCAACTACTCCGTTATGGAAAACTGGAGGAGATAATAACTAGAACAGAGTATACTACTGACTCCGGCCATACAATAGAGCGGAAAAATAATGTAAGGGACCTGGGAGTAGTAATGTCTGAGGATCTCACTTTCAAGGATCAAAATGGTGCCACGATCACAAGTGCAAAGAAAATGATAGGATGGATAATGAGAACGTTCAAAATGAGAGATGTCAAGCAAATGATCCTTTTCAAATCACTTGTTCTCTCTAGGCTGGAATACTGCTGTACATTAACATCTCCATACAAAGCAGGTGAAATTGCAGATCTAGAGAGTGTACAGAGATCCTTTACTGCACGTATAAGTTCTGTCAAGCACCTTAACTACTGGGAACGCTTGGAAGCACTTGACTTGTACTCGTTGGAATGCAGGAGAGAGATATATATCATAATCTACACTTGGAAAATCCTGGAAGGAATGGTCCCAAATCTGCACACAGAAATCATTCCCTACGAAAGTAAAAGGCTGGGCAGGCGATGCAAAATATCACCAATTAAAAGTAGGGGTGCCATTGGTACACTAAGAGAAAACACCATAAGTGTCTGGGGACCAATTCTGTTCAACAGCCTCCCATCAAGCATAAGGGGAATTATCAATAAACCCCTGGCAGCCTTCAAGAGAGAGCTGGACAGATACCTAAAATCAGTGCCAGATCAGCCAGGCTGTGGCTCGTAAGTTGGACTGTGTGCAGCCAGCAGTAACAGCCTGGTTGATCAGGCCCTGATCCACTGGGAGGCCTGGTCGTGGACCGGGCCGCGGGGGTGTTGTTCCCCGGAATAACGTCCAGGTAGACTCCAGGTAGGTAGACACTAGCAGTAACAGTGGTAACCCAGTGTGACACTAGCAGTAACAGTGGTAATCTCAGTAGTACCAGTTACCAGTAACCAGTTACCAGTACATGACTCACTACCAACCGTCTGTGTGAATCACTGACTGTTATTCACATTGCTGCTGACCATAGCATGTTTTTGAATGCCGTTCACCCGCTAGGCACTGGTGGGTGAGTCTGAGATAGAGAGCAGAGAGAGGCAGGGCGGCTGATGGTGCATCCCATACTTTCCGTTATAATTAAACGTACAAACCAGCCTATGTGAGTATTTTTACCCCATCCACGTTATCGAACCCACATGACAGTAATCCAGTGTGATACTAGCAGTAACAGTGGTAATCCAGTGTGATACTAACAGTAACAGTGGTAATCCAGTGTAATACTAGCAGTAACAGTGGTAATCCAGTGTGATACTCGCAGTAACAGTGGTAATCCAGTGTGATGCTAGCAGTAACAGTGGTAATCCAGTGTGATACTAGCAGTAACAGTGGTAATCCAGTGTGATACTAACAGTAACAGTGGTAATCCAGTGTGATACTAGCAGTAACAGTGGTAATCCAGTGTGATACTAGCAGTAACAGTGGTAATCCAGTGTGATACTCGCAGTAACAGTGGTAATCCAGTGTGATGCTAGCAGTAACAGTGGTAATCCAGTGTGATACTAGCAGTAACAGTGGTAATCCAGTGTGATACTAGCAGTAACACTGGTAATCCAGTGTTATACTAGCAGTAACAGCAGTAATCCAGTGTGATACTAACAGTAACAGTGGTAATCCAGTGTGATACTAGCAGTAACAGTGGTAATCCAGTGTGATACTAGCAGTAACAGTGGTAATCCAGTGTGATACTAGCAGTAAGAGTGGTAATCCAGTGTGATACTAGCAGTTACAGTGGTAATCCAGTGTGATACTAGCAGTAACAGTGGTAATCCAGTGTGATACTAGCAGTAAGAGTGGTAATCCAGTGTTATACTAGCAGTAACAGTGGTAATCCAGTGTGATACTAGCAGTAAGAGTGGTAATCCAGTGTGATACTAGCAGTAACAGTGGTAATCCAGTGTGATACTAGCAGTAACAGTGGTAATCCAGTGTGATACTAGCAGTAACAGTGGTAATCCAGTGCGATACTAGCAGTAACAGTGGTAATCCAGTGTGATACTAGCAGTAACAGTGGTAATCCAGTGTGATACTAGCAGTAACAGTGGTAATCCAGTGTGATACTAGCAGTAACAGTGGTAATCCAGTGTGATACTAGCAGTAACAGTGGTAATCCAGTGTGATACTAGCAGTAACAGTGGTAATCCAGTGTGATACTAGCAGTAACAGTGGTAATCCAGTGTGATACTAGCAGTAACAGTGGTAATCCAGTGTGATACTAGCAGTAACAGTGATAATCCAGTGTGATACTAGCAGTAACAGTGGTAATCCAGTGTGATACTAGCAGTAACAGTGGTAATCCAGTGTGATACTAGCAGTAACAGTGGTAATCCAGTGTGATACTAGCAGTAACAGTGGTAATCCAGTGTGATACTAGCAGTAAGAGTGGTAATCCAGTGTGATACTAGCAGTAACAGTGATAATCCAGTGTGATACTAGCAGTAACAGTGGTAATCCAGTGTGATACTAGCAGTAACAGTGGTAATCCAGTGTGAGACTAGCAGTAACAGTGGTAATCCAGTGTGATACTAGCAGTAACAGTGGTAATCCAGTGTGAGACCAGCCATATTGTTTATGTAAGGGAGTAGAGGACAAATTGTGTGTGAGGTACAAATCTTCCCCACCAACCCACCCCTCCCTAGGCTAGTGGGCAGAGGTGGGTCCTGCCACTAAGCCAACCCACCAATAACGCCCGCCACCCCCCTCCCCCCTGAATTCTGGCTGACGTCCACCCACAACTGTGGCCCACCCACCCCCCTGCAGCCTGGCTGACCTCTACCCTCAACTGTGCCCCCCCCTGCAGCCTGGCTGGCGCCCATCCACCCCCCTACAGCCTGGCGGACCTCCACCCACAACAGTGGCCCACCCACCCCAAAGGCCGCAGGCTTATCCCTTGGTAACATCATAAGCGCCACCACCATCTCACCTACAAGCCGCCGCCTCCACCACCACCCGGACCCCCACCCCCACCCCCACCACCCGCACCCCCACCACCCGCACCCCCACCCCCACCACCACCACCACCACCCGAACCCCACCACCACCACCACCACCAGCCGCACCCCGACCACCACCACCACCCGCACCCCCACCACCACCACCACCCGCACCCCCACCACCACCACCACCACCACCATCTCACCTACAAGCCGCCGCCTCCACCACCACCCGCACCCCCACCACCACCACCCCCACCACCATCACCTCCCGCACCCCCACCACCACCACCACCACCACCACCACCACCCGCACCCCCACCACTACCACCACCACCATTTCACTTACAAGCCGCCGCCTCCACCACCACCCGCACCCCCCCCCCCACCACCGCCACCATCACCACCACCACCACCACCACCACCACCACCACCACCACCATCACCACCACCATCACCCCCACCACCACCACCACCACCACCACCACCACCAACACCACCACCCGCACCCCTACCACCACCGCCACCATCAGCACCACCACCACCACCACCACCATCACCACCACCACCACCACCATCACCACCACCACCACCATCACCACCATCACCACCACTGTCACCACCACCACCGCCGCCACTGCCGCCACTGCCGCCACCGTCACATCCGCCGCCACCACCGTGGTCACCACCACCGTCGCCACCACCATCACCACCACCACCACCGCCGCCACTGCCGCCACCGTCACGTCCGCCGCCACCGTCGTCACCACCACCATCGCCACCACCATCACCACCATCACCGCCGCCACTGCTGTCACCGTCACATCCGCCGCCACCACCGTGGTCACCACCACCGTCGCCACCACCATCACCACCACCACCACCGCCGCCACTGCCGCCACCGTCACGTCCGCCGCCACCGTCGCCACCACCACCGTCGCCGCCACCGTCACCACCACCACCGTCGCCACTGACGCCACCGTCACGTCCGCCGCCACCGTCGCCACCACCACCGTCGCCACTGCCGCCACCGTCACGTCCGCCGCCACCGTCACCACCACCACCGTCGCCACTGCCGCCACCGTCACGTCCGCCGCCACCGTCACCACCACCACCGTCGCCACTGCCGCCACCGTCACGTCCGCCGCCACCGCCAGTCCCCAACACTGCCGCTTAAATAATGTGGCGAAGAATTATAAGCGAGGCTGTGTATCAGGTACAACATTGTGGTACAACACTGGTTACCCTCAAATAGTGGAACATTAGTTAATAGAAGGAACATACTAGGGGAAAATACTAGGGGAATATACTAGGGGAATATACTAGGGGAATATACTAAGGGAATATAATAGGGGATTATACTTGGGGAACATAATAGGGGAACATACTATGGAAACATACTAGGGGACATGGGTCACACCTACTTGCGGTCATTAGTCTCCAGATGCTAAGGTATACTTAGGTTACTGTTAGGATTTGCAAACCTATCTGGATTGTTGGCAGGATGGTGTCAGGATGTAGCATAGGAGTGTGTGTAGGACCTGTGATGGATCCTGGGGAAAACAACAGGTACATGTACAAGGTATACCAGTACATGTACAAGGTATACAAGTACATGTACAAGGTATACAAGTACATGTACAAGGTATACAAGTACATGTACAAGGTATACAAGTACATGTACAAGGTATACAAGTACATGTACAAGGTATACAAGTACATGTACAAGGTATACAAGTACATGTACAAGGTATACAAGTACATGTACAAGGTATACAAGTACATGTACAAGGTATACAAGTACATGTACAAGGTATACAAGTACATGTACAAGGTATACAAGTACATGTACAAGGTATACCAGTACATGTACAAGGTATACAAGTACATATACAAGGTATACAAGTACATGTACAAGGTATACCAGTACATGTATAAGGTATACAAGTACATGTACAAGGTATACAAGTACATGTACAAGGTATACAAGTACATGTACAAGGTATACAAGTACATGTACAAGGTATACAAGTACATGTACAAGGTATACAAGTACATGTACAAGGTATACAAGTACATGTACAAGGTATACAAGTACATGTACAAGGTATACAAGTACATGTACAAGGTATACAAGTACATGTACAAGGTATACCAGTACATGTACAAGGTATACAAGTACATATACAAGGTATACAAGTACATGTACAAGGTATACCAGTACATGTATAAGGTATACAAGTACATGTACAAGGTATACAAGTACATGTACAAGGTATACCAGTACATGTACAAGGTTTACCAGTACATTTACAAGGTATACAAGTACATGTACAAGTTATACAAGTACATGTACAAGGTATACAAGTACATGAACAAGGTATTCAAGTACTGTACAATGTATACAAGTACATGTACAAGGTATTCAAGTACATGTACAAGGTATACCAGTACATGTACAAGGTATACAAGTACATGTACAAGGTATACCAGTACATGTAAAAGGTATACAAGTACATGTACAAGGTATACAAGTACATGTACAAGGTATACAAGTACATGTACAAGGTATACAAGTACATGTACAAGGTATACAAGTACATGTACAAGGTATACAAGTACATGTACAAGGTATACCAGTACATGTACAAGGTATACAAGTACATATACAAGGTATACAAGTACATGTACAAGGTATACCAGTACATGTATAAGGTATACAAGTACATGTACAAGGTATACAAGTACATGTACAAGGTATACAGACCATAGCTGACAGCAATAACATACTACTATATAGAAAGCCGCTTGTTATGCAGAACATTTACCGCAAGTTAGGTCAGTTTTGTCCCAGGATGCGACCCACACCAGTCCACTAACACCCAGGATGCGACCCACACCAGACCACTAACACCCAGGATGCGACCCACACCAGTCCACTAACACCCAGGTACCTATTTTACTGATGATGAACATAGACAGCAGGTGTCTTAAGGAAACACGTCCAAGTGTTTTCCTTACGAATCCTGCTGTGGACTGAGACTACCTGCCTGCCTGGAGTCTACCTGGAGGGAATTCCAGGGATCAATACCCCCACGGCCCGGTCTGTGACTAGGCCTCCCGGTGGATCAGGGCCTGATCAACGAGGCTGTTACTGCTGGCCGCACGTATGAACCACATCCCGGCTGATAATGTTTCTATATAACTCTCATACATAACAGGGCAGCAGCACATGATAATGTATCCAGTTTTACTAAAAAAAAAATGCCTGGCAAGTATTATTAAGGGAGTTGGCTTGCCTCTGGGTAGACTAAACTGGCCAGGTCCTTCACAACCCTCGGTAGGTACATAGTGCCTCCATTAGTGCCCCCATACCAGGCCATTGTAGGCACAAGAGTGCCACATTCCTCATACCCCTCCTGTTTCCTCTGTGGTTTTTCTTCTTCCGGCCTCTTGCTGGTGGCTTTTTCTCATTTATCTCTCTCTCTCCCTCCCTCTCTCTCTCTCTCTCTCTCTCTCTCTCTCTCTCTCTCTCTCTCTCTCTCTCTCTCTCTCTCTCTCTCTCTCTCTCTCTCTCTCTCTCTCTCTCTCTCTCTCTCTCTCTCTCTCTCTCTCTCTCTCTCTCTCTCTCTCTCTCTCTCTCTGTCTCTCTCTCTCTGTCTCTCTCTCTCTGTCTCTCTCTGTCTCTCTCTCTCTGTCTCTCTCTCTCTCTCTCTCTCTCTCTCTCTCTCTCTCTCTCTCTCTCTCTCTCTCTCTCTCTCTCTCAATTCGCTGAAGAGCGTTAGGTTCTCAACGATAAAGACCCTGTTTTAACACCTAGATTAGACACAGTAACAAGTCTCACAGTACCTACTGACCGTGTGTACCAAACAGTACCTACTGACCGTGTGTACCAAACAGTACCTACTGACCGTGTGTACCAAACAGTACCTACTGACCGTGTGTACCAAACAGTACCTACTGACCGTGTGTACCTAACAGTACCTACTGACCGTGTGTACCTAACAGTACCTACTGACCGTGTGTACCAAACAGTACCTACTGACCGTGTGTACCAAACAGTACCTACTGACCGTGTGTACCAAACAGTACCTACTGGCCGTGTGTACCAAACAGTACCTACTGACCGTGTGTACCTAACAGTACCTACTGACCGTGTGTACCTAACAGTACCTACTGACCGTGTGCACCTAACAGTACCTACTGACCGTGTGTACCTAACAGTACCTACTGACCGTGTGTACCTAACAGTACCTACTGACCGTGTGTACCTAACAGTACCTACTGACCGTGTGTACCTAACAGTACCTACTGACCGTGTGTACCAAACAGTACCTACTGACCGTGTGTACCAAACAGTACCTACTGACCGTGTGTACCTAACAGTACCTACTGACCGTGTGTACCTAACAGTACCTACTGACCGTGTGTACCTAACAGTACGTACTGACCGTGTGTACCTAACAGTACCTACTGACCGTGTGTACCTAACAGTACCTACTGACCGTGTGTACCTAACAGTACCTACTGACCGTGTGCACCTAACAGTACCTACTGACCGTGTGCACCTAACAGTACCTACTGACCGTGTGTACCTAACAGTACCTACTGACCGTGTGTACCTAACAGTACCTACTGACCGTGTGTACCTAACAGTACCTACTGACCGTGTGTACCTAACAGTACCTACTGACCGTGTGTACCTAACAGTACCTACTGACCGTGTGTACCTAACAGTACCTACTGACCGTGTGCACCTAACAGTACCTACTGACCGTGTGTACCTAACAGTACCTACTGACCGTGTGCACCTAACAGTACCTACTGACCGTGTGCACCTAACAGTACCTACTGACCGTGTGTACCTAACAGTACCTACTGACCGTGTGTACCTAACAGTACCTACTGACCGTGTGTACCTAACAGTACCTACTGACCGTGTGCACCTAACAGTACCTACTGACCGTGTGTACCTAACAGTACCTACTGACCGTGTGCACCTAACAGTACCTACTGACCGTGTGCACCTAACAGTACCTACTGACCGTGTGCACCTAACAGTACCTACTGACCGTGTGCACCTAACAGTACCTACTGACCGTGTGTACCTAACAGTACCTACTGACCGTGTGTACCTAACAGTACCTACTGACCGTGTGTACCTAACAGTACCTACTGACCGTGTGTACCTAACAGTACCTACTGACCGTTTGTACCTAACAGTACCTACTGACCGTGTGTACCTAACAGTACCTACTGACCGTGTGCACCTAACAGTACCTACTGACCGTGTGTTCCTAACAGTACCTATTGACCGTGTGTACCTAACAGTACCTACTGACCGTGTGTACCTAACAGTACCTACTGACCGTGAGCACCTAACAGTACCTACTGACCGTGTGTACCTAACAGTACCTACTGACCGTGTGCACCTAACAGCACCTACTGACCGTGTGTACCTAACAGTACCTACTGACCGTGTGTACCTAACAGTACCTACTGACCGTGTGCACCTAACAGTACCTACTGACCGTGTGTACCTAACAGTACCTACTGACCGTGTGTACCTAACAGTACCTACTGACCGTGTGCACCTAACAGTACCTACTGACCGTGTGTACCTAACAGTACCTACTGACCGTGTGCACCTAACAGTACCTACTGACCGTGTGCACCTAACAGTACCTACTGACCGTGTGTACCTAACAGTACCTACTGACCGTGTGTACCTAACAGTACCTACTGACCGTGTGCACCTAACAGTACCTACTGACCGTGTGTACCTAACAGTACCTACTGACCGTGTGTACCTAACAGTACCTACTGACCGTGTGCACCTAACAGTACCTACTGACCGTGTGTACCTAACAGTACAGTAAAGAGATCAAACTTCCACTACTCACTCTTCTTGGCGTTACTTTTAACTTGGAAAATTAAGAATCCAAGTAAAAATTTCTAGGGAGTACATTGGCAAGTACGTAAAGTACTGTGACTGTAGATTAAGTTTGCGAAGTGCTTAAATACGTAGACTGACTGTGTATGTGTTGAATTGGGTGTGAGAAGTGCTTAAGTTGATTTCGAGAAGCGGTTAAGCTGACTGGAAAATAACAAAACTGTGGGAAGTTTTTAAAGTGACTGTGGGAAGTACCTGATCTAACTGTGAGATGTGCAGTTCTTTTGTCGGTGGGAAGTAATCCAGAACTG
>NC_091364.1:22199190-22249190 GCF_038502225.1 Cherax quadricarinatus | reverse complement strand
CTGTATCTGCTTACATATTCTAGAAGAGACCCATCATGCAATTGGATCTGACGAACTGTGCCTCTCTGTCGAGGAGGACGCCTATTGAGTATCTTTGTTTTATCAGTAGAGATTATCAACCCCAGGTCCTGACACGAGGCTAGTACATGATTAAGAATGTTTTGGGTGTTGGAGAATCCGGTGGTGTGAATCATTATATCATCAGCAAAACTAATCACATAATTATGGGGCTGACTAGGCATAGCATTAAGTAATGCATTAATTAGCATATTGAACAGTGTGGGACTGAGCACACCTCCCTGTGGGGTTCCTAATTCAAAGTCTTTAGTTACACTTCTATGTCCCTGGAACAACACAGACGATTTTCTGTTGGACAGGTAGCCTTTAATCCAGCGGAGAAGCCATCCTCCAACATCCATTCTGGCAAGTTCACTAATTATTACATGTCGGTTGGCTACATCGAAAGCGGATTTAAGGTCAAGGAAGGTAGTGTAGGAGCTGTCAGTGTGCAGGGTGAGAAAGGTGGCTATGCAATGATGCACGCTCCTTCCATGCATGAAACCATGTAACTGGAGAGACAAAAATTGTTTGATTCTGTACATGAGACGATTAAGAATCATTCTCTCAAATGTTTTACACAAGCAGCTAGTAAGAGATATTGGGCGAAATGCATTTTGTTGATTGGGCTTAGGAATTGGAATGATGAGGCTGTTGGTCCAAGATTGAGGGAGCTCCCCAGTTACATAGCTCATGTTATATAATTCAAGTAATGGATTACCTGGTACTCGACACAGCAATCTGAGTATGTTGTAAGTAATACCATCCTCACCAGGCGACTTGGAGTTGCCCTTAGTTAGCGCTGCATCAAGTTCATAATTAGTGAAAGGAATGTTGCAATCATCTGCCTTGCTGAGCATAAAGCAAACAAGTCTCTCCCTTGCATCATATTTGTCATTTAATTTTGCCTGTGTGGTACTGGGAAGATTGTCATAGCTAGATGTAGCAGCCCAAGCACTGACTAACTCATTCGCCCTATGCAAGGGATGAGGGTGCGCGATCTGCCCAGTTCGGTTACCCTTAATTCTATTTATGTCCCTCCATGCCCGGCTAAGTGGGGTGTGAGCATTAAGACTGTTGACAAATTTTTCCCAGTCGGTTTGCCGCAGCTCTGTCATACGCTCTCTGGCAGCAGCAAGGGCAGTTTGGAAGAGCCTCAGCATTCCAGGGGTACGATGTTTTCTATAGGCTAGGCCTAGTCTGCGAGCAGTACGTTTCAGTGTACGAAGTTTAGAATCATTGTAATAAGTATGATTTTTGAAGGAGGTATGATTATTATGGAAGTTTGTTGGGTTTAGAGTACCAAGAGGTTGCAGTGGCGGCTCTAAGTAGTTCTGAATACTGCTCACAAGATCATTGTTAAAGGTCTCTACAGAGGAACACTCATAGGAATTATACCAGTCAGTCACATGTGCAACAAAGTCATTGTGGCATGCAAAGAGTACGTAACCTTTATTCGGCGCATGTACACACCCTCATTTACAGGCTATCTCCCCCAACCAGCGAACCAGGTTGCTAAGAGTTGATGATGGGGCCCCGTCGTTCAACTAGTGACCAGGTTCTAGCCAATAAGAAGATGGTTTTGGCAATCGCAGAGGTTATGTGGGTACCGCTCTCCTGTCTGCCCTTGTCATTCCCATTCTAGAGCTGGTTGAAGCACGGTCTGCTATCTTGTGGCTTCTATTTCTGCTTTGCTTACCGTGGAGTGCACTATACTTATCACTGTACATATTGCTGTTCTAAATTGGTGAAGGATAATATAAGTCTAAACTTTTTCTACTGTGTTTATTTGCTCCCATTACACCCGGGGTAACAGGCCATTTGGAATCCTGGGTTGTAATAGTCATCATGCTGATCTGTGGGAACATTAAAACGTTTCCGTTTGAATATCCCACCAGGAAGGATAGTATTACCAATATCTAGTGAGGTTAGCCTAGGGAAATGATCAGACGCTATATCTGTTACAATGGAAGACTCACAACTGGCAGAAGTAATGTTGAAGCCCAGGCACAGATCAAGGACGCCTCCATAGATATGTGTGGGTTCGAGGTCACCTACAATTTGGATATAATCATGACTGTTTAAGAGTGACAACAGTTGATTGCCATTACGATTACCAAACTGTGAGTTTCCAATGCTTTTGTGTCTTGCATTGTAATCGCCAATAATAAGAGTAGGCTCAGAATGAGCACAAGTTGGGAGCTCCAAGTAATTAAATTTATCAGCAGGAGCATACAAGTTAAATATGTTGAGAGCAGAGTTCCCTATATAAATCCTAACACCGTGATATTGTAGCCTCTCTGTTTTCTTGTGTGCAAGAAGTTGATGGGGAAGTGATTTTTTAATATATAGAACACAAGAATTAGTAGATTTGAGGTTATATGCAACAAATGATGGTAATTTAGGGGATTGGGATTTTTCAGGGACTCTGCACTCTTGTAGACACACAACATCAATGGGTTCGGTGGTTACTTTATGACGAAGGTCAGGAAGTCTTTTTCTAAGTGATGCAATGTTCCAGCTTAATATAGAAAGTTTATACGAGTTTTGATCCATTATAGTAGTCCTGGGATCTTGTCGAGTTTCTCAGCATAATGAAAAATTTTTTCATATAAATAGCACAACTTATCAATGTCAACAGTGCTACCCTTGTCCTTGAGTTTTGTAAGTGCACCTCCAGTTGTAAGGCCTCGTGGGAGTCTTCGTAAACCCAGAGCAAGACGCTGTTTATGGGTGAATGTATGATAGGTGACACCACCACCACTCACATTCCCTCCTCCACTAACATTACACGCAACACTACAACTGTCATCACCAGCGCCACTACCAACATTGTGTTCATTACATTTATCAACAGTATTGTATTCAACATTAATGTCTATGTGACTAACCTCATCACACTCTGCACCACCACTTATATTATGCTCATCACTATTACTAACATTATAGACACCACCGCTCTCATCACACTCACCACCACTTAAATTGCGCTCATCACTATTACTAACATTATAGACACCACCGCTCTCATCACACTCTTCACCACCACTTAAATTACGCTCATCACTATTACTAACATTATAGACACCATTGCCCTCATCACACTCTTCACCACCACTTAAATTACGCTCATCACTATTACTAACATTATAGACACCATTGCCTTCATCACACTCTTCACCACCACTTATATTACGGTCATCACTATTACTAACATCATTGACACCATAGCCTTCGTTATGATGCTCACAACAGTTATCAGCACAAGTATTATATTCGTCATTACTGTGATTAAGAACACCACCACCACCTTGTTCAGCAGCCTTACACTTGCTTTCACAAATTGTGACAATCTTGTTATTGGTACACTCTACACATCTTTCCTTGTGTTGTTCAAGTTATTGTTTCAGGAGAAATTGTTGTGTTTCCAGTATTTTTATGCGAGACATCAGATTGTATACCACAGGAGCAAGACTTGGAACATCTGGAGACGTGAAGTCCCGGTCAGCTGAGCTCGTTGGCTGACTGTCAGCTGACTCAGCTGGCTGTTAACCAGAGTAACAACTGTGTGCAGTAATGTGTACACTCTGGCTGTTAACCAGAGTAACAACTGTGTGCAATAATGTGTACACTCTGGCTGTTAACCAGAGTAACAACTGTGTGCAGTAATATGTACACTCTGGCTGTTAACCAGAGTAACAACTGTGAGCAGTAACGTGTACACTCTGGCTGTTAACCAGAGTAACAACTGTGTGCAGTAATATGTACACTCTGGCTGTTAACCAGAGTAACAACTGTGTGCAGTAATGTGTACACTCTGGCTGTTAACCAGAGTAACAACTGTGTGCAGTAATATGTACACTCTGGCTGTCTGGGTGGCCCAGTGGTCTGGTGGCTAAAGCTCCCGCTTCACACACGGAGGGCCCAGGTTCGATTCCCGGCGGGTGGAAATTCCGACACGTTTCCTTACACCTATTGTCCTGTTCACCTAGCTCTCAGTAGTAGTAACCAGTTACCAGTACCCAGTGTACCGTAGACTCAACGACCAACCGTCTCTCTGAGTCACTGTCTATTCATATTGCGCTGACCTGGCATTATTCAAAGACCCTCTATGGGTACGTGGGCGGCCAGTCAGTCAGTTGACGAGAGTGAGCGAGGAGACAAGGTAACGGCTGTCAGGGCTCTCTCTACATATCTGTAATTATACGTAATAACAGCCTACGTGAGTATTTCTTACCTAATCCACGTGTCGAACTCCCACATGATAGATGGTGACAGCGGTGGGATGCGTGGATTTACGTTTTTAAGGGTAATTCAAGAAGTTAGAAGGCTGTTTGTGAGTAGCGGCAGGGTCAAAGGTGAACCACCCACCACCAGCCACTACCCTCACTCACCACCTCCAGCCTGCAAGCCTGTTGCAGCCGTTTCAAGCTTCCTGGCTTAGTTCGTGTGCTAATTGCTTCAATCTCCGAGGGGTTGACCCGGATTTTGCAATTAAGCCAGTCAGTAAGCCAGACTGTGGAAGTGAACGCCAGTCAGCCTATCATCCAGCCTGTCTCCTGTCATCCAACTGCTCCTCCGTGCTTTGTGCATCGTTACACGTCTTCCAGTCAGCCATTCTCGTGGGGTAAGCCAGTCAGCCAACCCAGCTTCTAACCCAGCTGAGAGAGAGAAGTAAGCCACGCAGTAAGAAGTAAGCCAAGTTCCTCTGAAGTATTGTCTATATCGCTTTGTGCTCCCTGTTGGATGCTAAGAGTGGTTTTCACCATTCCTGTGGCATAGAGTGGCTTATCAAGCCACCTTCGTGGGTAGAGTGGGGTGCGCGGCAGTGCCCCAGCGAGAGTCTCTCACCCACCATACTCTCAGCCACCCACCATACTCTCACCCACCCACCATCAATCACCACCACCAGCCACCCACCTCATCTACCTGTGGTTGTTTGTACCCTTGTACCGGGTCCTAATACTGTTTTGGCTCACATAATTGGTCAAGAGATTGTAGGTGAGCTCCAACGATAAAACCCAATTATGAGAGTTCCCCGAGAATGCGCATTTCTTCCGACAACAGTGAGTGTAGGAGACGTCAGCCCTCATCGCGCAGGACAACCTACATCCTACCCTCATCACCAGTAATCACCCGACTACTACAGACTTCAGTGATAATTTAGAGACATTTTTCTTGCATTTAAAGACATTTGCGTGTGTGAGACATTTATAGTAAATTGCTTGTGTACTCTAAACCTTGTGTTTTCAGTGTAAACGCAGTATTTCTTTGACTCATTATTTTTACAATATTTTTCAGTGTTTTCACTTATCTTATATTTTTTTTATCTGTGTTTTTTTTTCTTTATGCTACTCCTGTCTCTAGTAAGTATTATTGTGTAGTGTACCAGTCAGTCACTCTGTGTGAAGTGATTCATTTTTTTTATTGTATTCTTTCAGCGTTGTATTCTCCAGTAATTGTCATTGTATTTCACGCAGTGATATTTACCCCAGTATACCAAATTATCCATTTATTTCTATGTGTGTCTTTTTTTCGTATGCCAGCAGTGTCTCATTCCTCTAATTTTTTCGCAGACTGTGTACCATTATTTTTTGCCAGCAAGATTTTGTTGTATTGTCGTATCAGTCACAGCAGGATTTTGTTGTAAGAATATATAATAATAATGAAGTGTGCCCTGCCACTGTAAGTGTTAACCTACCCGTTTTGTTCCTTTGTTTTATTTTATTCATATTTTTATATTTCTTTGAACAAATTCACTCTTGATGAAATTTTAATTACTTTTAACGTAAAGTGTTTTCTTTACTCTGCTTGAGTAAATTGTTTTGTCTAATTTACAATTAAGAGTTAAAGTGTTCAATCAGTTTATTTTTTTTTCTTCATCATTTTATTTTATCATTTAACCTGAGTTTTCCCAGTGACACTTTATTATTGCAGTGATTATTTCTACATCTTATTTTGTTGCACTAGTTCTGCAGTGAATTATTTTGTTGCACTTGTTCTGCAGTGAATTATTTTCTTTTATTAATATTTTTATGAATTATAGTTTAATCTCGTTTATGCATTCTTAGAAAATACTTAAATTTCCCAGTTAACAATTTAATAATTTTATTTTATACTTTTACATTGATTTAAAATTTAATTAATTAATTTCTTTATTAGCAAGAGTAAAGACAGCTCATTTTGCATTTAATTCAGTCTCCAGTAATATTTTTACTTGTATATTTCAATGTAAATTTTTTCTTGACCTTGAGTTGTCCTTCCTCTTGCAGTGTATCTTAGACATTTTTTTTTATTCCTTCTGCAGAATTAGTTGTATATCTTTTATTTCAATTCTAGAATTTTATATCATTTTTATTGTTCATTATTTTTGCCTTATTTGTTCTCGTGCTACTTTGCCATTATGTCTCACATACCGTCAAGTGATACTTTAGTGAATGTCGACACTCAGACCTCTCAGGCTATTGCTGCTCCTGTCATCAGTCCTCACAGTTCCTTACCGACTGACAGACCGACTCAGACACCGAGATATTATAGTTATACTCGTGATTCCCTTGATGCGTTACCTTTATTCAATGGCCATGTACATAGTCTTGAAGCATGGTTTGCAGCCATTCGTTGTCGTGCTAGTGCTCTAGTTGAAGGTCCTCCTTCAGAGGAAAGTCTTATCAGACTTGCTAAAGAAGCTCTTTATCGATCTCCTGCTGCTGTTCACGTTGTTGATCTCCTTGATATGCGAGACTTCAGGAATCTTACTAAGTGGTCACAATATGAGGAACTGATTCGTTCTTTCCTTGTTCCAGTAAAAACAGCTGATCCATATGTCGTTCTTAGGGAACTAGTGAATGCTACACCCATGAGTAATGAATCGTTGAGTGCATTTGCTGTTAGATTAGACAAACTTTTATCATCATTTATCAATGCTGTCCAATCATCATCTTTTCTCCCTGAAGAGGCTAAACCATTTACAGAATCACTTGCTAAAATAGCAGCTTTTGGAGCAATCAAAGAACTAATGCCGCCTGCTTCCGTGTGTGCTTATGAGGCTCATCCTCCAACTGTGACGATGGAACCACTTACAGCCTTAAATCATGTACGTTCCTTGTGCCCCCAGGGTACTTTCCCTTGTATCAAAAGTAATGTCACACATATGCCTCAGTCTGCACCACCTCTTGTTTGCGCCACAGAGACAAATCGTGGTCGTCAACCATCTCAGAGATCACCAAGAACCAGTGTACAGAGTCGTTATACACCTCGTAGTATTCATAGTACATTCAGTAACCATAGTCGGCGGAATTGTTACAACTGTGGTTTCCGTGGCCATATTGCAATTAATTGTCCTGATAGTTACCCTAAGAGACGTCGTACTGATGATGAGTACCCAGATCTTCCCTACTGTACTTATCATAGAATACATGGACATGACACATCAGAGTGCAATGCTCTCTATAACCTTCAGTACTCTAGGTCTTTCCGTGCTCGTTCCAACCGCAGAACCCGTAGAGGAAACAGATATCGTGGTTCTCAACATAACCAGAACCAGGCTCATTCTTCCAATTCTCAAACTAACCAGAACCAGGCTCGTTCTTCCAATTCGGGGGAATTAAAGCACCCCAGTCAAACCGTCCCATGGTGACAGTAGGTGATAATGAGTACACCATCCCCGTTCACAATTCCTTTGAAGCCTTAAGCAGTCTCGAGAATGACAACCCTGCTGATGATGTTGCTTCACATGTCTCTGACATAGATGATTTTGGGGATGAAGTAGAACAAGTCTTTTCTGATGACAATCCACCTTTTTGTTTGCACATAACTTCCAATGCAACCATAGGCCCTATAGTGCAAGCATCTGTTTATAATGCGCCCGTTCATTTGTTCATGGACTCTGGTGCGCAAGTCAATATTATTAGGTCTAGTTTGTTTAAGGATAAGAAGTTACGACATGTCCTTCTCGTAGAACTGACTCCTGTGTCCTCCCTTAGTGGAGTATCTGGTTCTCACCTGCGTGTCCGAGGTCGGACTTCCCTAACCTTTTCTATCCAAGGTAGAGACTTCACTGTTTCCTTCCTTGTTGTCGACCAGATTACTTTCCCTGGTGACCTTCTACTGGGATTTGCTTCCATGCGAGACTTACGCATTGTGCTCGACCCTTATCGATGGCATGCCCAAATTGACGACTTGATCGTTCCATTCTGGGGTTACCAGCTTGGATCAGAAATCTGTTATACTGCTGCAGAGTATGATGTACGGATTAAGTCCTTACAAGCTAATGCATTCTCCAGTAGCGTACCCAAGCGATCAGGCACTGGTAATTCTGTCACTCCCATCAGTGTTCCACCTATACCTTCAGATTTGCAGGATAGTCCGATGCCTCAAGTGTCCGAGGACGCTCAGATTGCCTTGAGTGCACAACCTATCCCTGCAATGCCTGCTAGTTCGAGTAGTAGTTTCTCCACAGGGGACGCCTTGTCGGAAAACGATTACTTGAAACTAGTAATGCCATCTCTTGTTGATATCACATGCCGTCTGCAGAAAGACGTTTCTGTTGCGGCTAGTGCTCTCACTAGAGTGTCTGTAGTTGTTCCTAGTGTTCCAGATGGTGATAACGTCCTAGTTGACAGTGATTCCTGCAAAGTAAAAGGTCTATTTGTTGAACCATCCTTACATGTTGTAAGAGATAGTAAGATCCATTTCTACCTGGCCAACACTTCTGGTCACAGTGTTCGCCTCAGAGCAAATACCAATCTTGTTGACCTTGTTCACTATCCTTACCCTGTTCAGGTAGAGGATGAGTTGTCACCTGACCAGTGGGTCGGTGCTATTTCTGCCAAAGAGACCTCATCCACTTCACTGGATCAATCTGTTCCACCAGTTGAGGAGAAAGACTTAGCTCCCACTGACTTCCCAGATGAAGTCAAGCGTTTGTTGACTCTGTTGAACAAACGTCGTAAAGCCATTGCTTTACCAGGTGAGAAGACGGGTATAACGAACTTATTGTCCCATCGTATTCCACTTGAACCTGGTACTAGACCTATCTACATACCTGCGTACAGAATGCCTCATTCACAAGTTGCTGTCGCAGAAGAATTGATCAATCAAATGCTTGATGATGGAGTTATTGCACCTAGCAATTCACCTTGGAATGCACCCTTGATACTAGTACCTAAGAAGGATGGTACTTGGCGCACAGTGATTGACTTTAGGAAGTTAAACGCGAAAACCATTCCAGATCGCTTTCCACTCCCTGTACTGGGTGATCTTTTACGTAATATCGGAGATAACAAAGTCTTTTCAACCCTGGATTTGTTACAAGGGTTTTGGCAAGTCCCTCTTCACGAGGACAGCCAAGAGCTAACTGCATTCTCCACTCCTACAGGTCATTATCACTTCCTCCGTATGGCGTTTGGATTACGATCTTCCCCTATCACGTTCTCAAGGCTCATGACTAATATCTTTAGAGGTCTCATAGGTAATGCACTTATGGTGTACTTAGATGACGTAATCGTCATGTCTAAAGACGTGGATACACACTTGAAAAGACTTGATGTAGTACTTGGTAAGCTTGAAGAAGCCAATTTAAAGATCAAACTATCTAAATGTCAATTTTTCAGATCAGAAATTAAGTTTCTTGGTCACGTAGTCACTCCTAGAGGGGTTACGACTGACCAAAGTAAAGTAACTGCAGTACTAAATTTTCCAACTCCCAAAACTGCTGATGCCGTAAGATCCTTTGTGGGCTTAGCAGGTTTTTATAGATCTTTCATTGCCAATTTTTCTTCCATAGCTGCTCCTCTAACTGAGTTGCTTAAGAAAGATGCTCCTTTTGTTTGGACCTTCCGTCAAGAAAGAGCATTCCAAACTCTAAAAGAAAAGCTAACATCTGCTCCAATTTTGAAATTTCCAGATTTTTCTAAGCCCTTCTATCTGACAACTGATGCTAGTTCAATTGGCATAGGTGCCGTACTAGCTCAGAAGACCGATGGCAAGTACAACGCAGTTGCATTTGCTAGCCGAGTCCTTACAAAGGCTGAACGTAATTATACAGTAACTGAGCAAGAAGCTTTAGCAATAGTATGGTCTTTAAAGCACTTCCGAGACATTATTTATCAGTACTCTGTTCATGTCTTGACAGACCATGCTCCACTGATACCTTTATTCCAGAACAAACAACCCACTGGAAGGTTAGCCAGATGGACCTTGACTATCCAAGAGTTCAATCCCACCTTTGAGCATTTACCTGGCAAGTCAAATGTAGTCGCAGATGCCTTATCGCGACATGTTAGTATAGTAACTGCAGACCCTCCATTTAGTGCTGATGATGTAAAGAATGCTCAACGAACAGATCCCATGTGGTCTGGTGTGATTCGATTCCTGCTCCAGGAAGATCTTATTCTGACTGTGAAGCCACCAGCACCCATCAGTGACTTTGTCATGAACCAAGAATTACTGTATCAAACAGCCGAGTTGGGTACTCCTAGCAGAAGAGTATACCAGTTAGTAATTCCACAGTCACTAGTGAATGTAGCCTTGCAGCTAGTTCACGATGTACCAGGTGTTGCACACCCTGGTATGGATCGTTCAGTAAAACAAGCCAGATTGAAATACTTTTGGCCTCGTATGGCAACTGATATTTCTGAGTATGTTAAGAAATGTAGTGTCTGCATGCAACATAAAGGCAATGCTAATGGTCCTAATCCAATCCAAGTGTATCCAACTACTAGCGAACCGTGGGAAAGAGTTGCGCTAGATTTGTTAACTAATTTCCAATGTTCCCTCCAAGGTAACAAGCATCTGTGTGTTATGGTAGACCATTTCACCAGATATTGTGAGTTAGTTCCTATTGCAGATAAGACTGCCGAGACAGTAGCTAAAGCGTTTAAAGAACGCATTATCTGCAGGCATACCACCCCTAAGTCCCTAGTAACAGATAATGGAGGTGAATTCTGTAATGAGATTCTTGAAAATTTGTGTTCCTTGTACAAGATCTCTAAATCCACCATTGTTCCTCATCATCCTGCCAGCAATGGGTTAGCGGAACGAACCAATAAGAAAGTACTTGATGTCTTGAGAGCCACTATCAATCCCAACAGTGAAACTTGGGATGAAGTTATACCTGATGTGCAGTGTGCTATAAATTCTGCTTACAATGTTTCTATAGGTGACACTCCACATTATGCATTGTATGGTGTAGATAAACGTTTGCCTTATGAGTTGTTATATTCTAATCCGAAACCAAATTACAACCCTGATGATTTCATAGCAACTCGTACCAGCTTAGCTCAAAGTGTTTTTAGAAGAATCCGTGAAACACTTCATAAATCAACAGCAGAATTTACAAGAGTCGCAAACACTCGAGCAAAGCCATCCAAAATCAAAGTAGGTTCGAGAGTTATGCTGATTAACTTTAACAAAACGTCTGCAATGCCAAAGCTTGATCAAAAGTTTGTTGGTCCTTATCGAGTAGTTGAACATATCACTGGTAATAAGTATAAGGTTAGAGAGATTAGTACTGGTCAGTATAAAGAATCGCATTTAGATCATATGAAGTTAGTATGTGATGATAATGATGTTCCAACCCAGACTAATGTGACAGACTCTGACAATCCTCCTGATCCTGTACTCTCTTCCGCTGATACTCAGTCAGACGATCAACCTGAATGTCGTTATTCCCTACGTACACGACAGGTATTGAGAAATCCTCAAGTATCATTTGTAACTTCCAATTCAGATTTGCCTAAAATACAGCATGAGTTAGCCAATGCTACAGAGTTTGATCCTCCCAGAGATGACACCCATTCTGCATATGTCAATCTCACCCTAGCAGAGTTGGGGTTAAATGTAAATAACCTGTATAGATGAATAATTACAGTATCAACTTATCAGTATTCAAGAATTTTTTTTTGTGTTCATGTTCTCTCCGCATTCTGAGAGTTAACAGTCTAGATTTGAGTGCACCGAATCTGCCTTTCTGTTAAACACTCTTTCTTTGTATATATTCCTTCCTCAGAATCCGTAGATCACATGAATACAGATCGATCGATCAAAATTTTTTTTTATCACTTGTAATCTCAACGTTGAGTTCGTTGTTCATTTGTTGAGTTTTAAATTGTGCTATATTATACCTTGTATTGCATTACAGTTTCAGTTACGTAAGCTTCCATTCCAATGTTCTACTTATGTATGTTATAATGTTTAATTGTTGTGTACTTTGACATTGTATAGAATCAGCCCAAGCCGTACACCTGCCATCTCTAGTTTGTATTAGTTGTATGTCGGGACGACATACGTTAGCATCGCCGAGCTCTCAGTAGTAGTAACCAGTTACCAGTACCCAGTGTACCGTGGACTCAACGACCAACCGTCTCTCTGAGTCACTGTCTATTCATATTGCGCTGACCTGGCATTATTCAAAGACCCTCTATGGGTACGTGGGCGGCCAGTCAGTCAGTTGACGAGAGTGAGCGAGGAGACAAGGTAACGGCTGTCAGGGCTCTCTCTACATATCTGTAATTATACGTAATAACAGCCTACGTGAGTATTTCTTACCTAATCCACGTGTCGTACTCCCACATGATATAGCAGCAAATAGGTACCTGGGTGTTAGTCGACTGGTGTGGGTCGCATCCTGGGGGACAAGATTAAGGACCCCAATGGAAATAAGTTAGACAGTCCTCGATGACGCACTGACTTTCTTGGGTTATCCTGGGTGGCTAACCCTCCGGGGTTAAAAATCCGAACAAAATCTTATCTTATCTTATCTTATCTCTTAACCAGAGTAACAACTGTGTGCAGTAACGTGTACACTCTGGCTGTTAACCAGAGTAACAACTGTGTGCAGTAACGTGTACACTCTGGCTGTTAACCAGAGTAACAACTGTGTGCAGTAACGTGTACACTCTGGCTGTTAACCAGAGTAACAACTGTGTGCAGTAATGTGTACACTCTGGCTGTTAACCAGAGTAACAACTGTGAGCAGTAACATGTACACTCTGGCTGTTAACCAGAGTAACAACTGTGAGCAGTAACATGTACACTCTGGCTGTTAACCAGAGTAACAACTGTGTGCAGTAACATGTACACTCTGGCTGTTAACCAGAGTAACAACTGTGAGCAGTAACATGTACACTCTGGCTGTTAACCAGAGTAACAACTGTGTGCAGTAACGTGTACACTCTGGCTGTTAACCAGAGTAACAACTGTGAGCAGTAACATGTACACTCTGGCTGTTAACCGGAGTAACAAGTGTGTGCAGTAACGTGTACACTCTGGCTGTTAACCAAAGTAACAACTGTGAGCAGTAACATGTACACTCTGGCTGTTAACCAGAGTAACAACTGTGTGCAGTAACATGTACACTCTGGCTGTTAACCGGAGTAACAAGTGTGTGCAGTAACATGTACACTCTGGCTGTTAACCAGAGTAACAACTGTGTGCAGTAACATGTACACTCTGGCTGTTAACCGGAGTAACAAGTGTGTGCAGTAACATGTACACTCTGGCTGTTAACCAGAGTAACAACTGTGAGCAGTAACGTGTACACTCTGGCTGTTAACCAGAGTAACAACTGTGAGCAGTAACGTGTACACTCTGGCTATGTACACTCTGGCTATGTACACTCTGGCTATGTACACTCTGGCTATGTACACTCTGGCTATGTACACTCTGGCTGCACTTTAGGAGAACATTGAGGCTACTGGCGGGTTCTTGTTACTTAACGTTCCTCACTGAACATACATAAGTGTTACACAGGTGTTTAATTCTTCCTTACATTTGTAGTTAAACTGAAGAGGCATTCTCTTCTATATACGCCACTACGCCAGTATATACGCCACTACGCCAGTATATACGCCACTACGCCAGTATATACACCACAACACCAGTATATACGCCACTACGCCAGTATATACGCCACTACGCCAGTATATACACCACAACACCAGTATATACGCCACTACGCCAGTATATACACCACAACACTAGTATATACGCCACTACACCAGTATATACACCACAACACCAGTATATACGCCACTACGCCAGTATATACGCCACTACGCCAGTATATACGCCACTACACCAGTATATTCGCCACTACGCCAGTATATATACCACTACGCCAGTATATACGCCACCACGCCAGTATATTAAGCCGGGAGCCACTCAGAAGTTACATTATCAAGTTATCAACAATATTGAAGATAATCAGATGCCACTCAGAAATTATCCCATGAAAACCTATAATTTATTCTCAAATTTTTGATACCCCTAAAAAAACCAATCTGGACTTATACAGTATAAAGTGTTTCCTAACTTTTCTCAAAGTAAACTTGACCAACTTTAAAGTAATTATGAAAGGAAAATATTATTAACATGGCTCACGAAATCCTAATAAGAAAGAAGGAAACACTGCAACAGGCCTACTGACCCATGCGGAGCAGGTCCATGTGACCCCCCCCGGAATAGCCCAATGACCCACCCAGTCTGGTCACCTCCACTCAAGGATAGAGCACTGTACCAGACCCAGCAGCACAAGCTAGTCAGGTCCAACTCACACCCACCCATACCCACTCGTGTATTTATCTAACCTATTTTTAAAACTACACAACGTTTTTAGCCTCAATAACTGTACTCGGGAGCTTGTTCCACTCATCCACAACTCTATTACCAAACCAGTGCTTTCCTATATCCTTCCTGAATCTGAATTTTTCCATCTTGAAATCATTGCTGCGAGTCCTGTCTTGGCTGGAAATTTTCAGCACGCTATTTACATCCCCTTTATTTATTCCTGTTTTCCATTTATACACCTCGATCATATCCCCCCTAATTCTACGTCTTTCGAGAGAGTGCAGATTCAGGGACCTCAGTCTATCCTCATAGGGAAGATTTCTGATACATGGGATCATCTTTGTCATCCTCCTCTGTACGTTTCCCAGAGCATTTATATCCATTCTGTAATACGGTGACCAGAACTGAGCAGCATAGTCTAAATGAGGCCTAACCATGGATATATAGAATTGAAGAACAACCTGAGGACTTCTATTATTTATACTTCTAGATATGAAGCCAAGAATTCTGTTAGCTTTATTGCGAACACTAATGCACTGTTGTCTTGGTTTTAGGTTACTGCTAACCAGAACTCCTAAATCCTTTTCACAATCAGTAGTATTAAGATCTACATTATTTAGTTTATATGTGGTATGGTTATTTAACTGTCCAACATTTAGAACTTTGCATTTGTCAATCTTAAACTGCATCTGCCACTTCTCCGACCATTGCATCAGTCTATTCAAATCATCCTGGAATGCTCTAGTGTCCTCATTAGAATGAATTGGACGGTCTATTTTGGTGTCGTAAGCAAATTTGCTTATGTCGCTATTTATTCCCTCATCTATGTCGTTTTTAACCCTAATGCTGCAGCCTGATTGTTTCCCACAAACACCCATACCTCTATAATCTATCAATTTAAATTCCTAGACAAGTCATCAATTACCCTTTCAATTGAATTGGCTAATGCAACCACTCCATCCCCAGAGAGATGAACCCCAATCCTTGCATACATATCACGTTTGCCAAAGAATAGGTCCCAGTTATCAATGAATGGGATTGCAAGTTCCTTGCAGTACCTGTCTAGCCAGCAATTTATACCATTTGCCCTAGACATCCATTCATTGCCCACTGCCTTTCTAGGCAAGATGCTACATATGACTGGGATCCCTCCCTTAGACCTAACTACTTCTATGGCTAACCTGTACTTATCCAGCAACTCCTCTCTCCTTCCCAATGTTATTACCCCCAGCACTAAGACAGATAATGGGCTTGTTCCCATTACCTGCCATAATATTATCCAACCTGCTGACTATGTCACCAACACCAGCTCCTGGAAGACACACTCTCTGTCTGACCTTTCTGTCTCTGTTACAAAATGCACGGTCCATATATCATACCTGAGAATTGCCTACTATTAAAATATTCTTACCTTGATTAGCTGGGGAATCAGTGGTACCTTCAACCTCACTAACCACTGACGTACACTCGTCTTGGAGAACAGAGAATCGATTTCCTACCTTAACATCTTCTTTATTAACTCTCCTCATCTTCCTTCTTCCTGAACTATGAACCACTAGCCACTTAAAGCAGCTGCCACTATCACTGCTGGTGACCATTCCTTCCTTACCAGCTAAATCTTTCTCACATTCGCTCCCAAACTCATCTATGCGAAGCTTCAGCCTCCTATGTTCCTCCTGAAGAAGTAAACTCTCCTTCTTCAACACTTGAACCTGAGATTCTAAAACACTACAACAAGCCATGGTGCTTGGTAACAGCGCTCGCTAACTCCCAAGAGCTTAGGCAGGTATGACCGCAGGTGACCACTAACCTCAGCGTACTGAGACGATTACAAACAAACCATACCACGGGTGGAGTTAGAACCCGTGACCAGAGAGTCATAAAACTCTAGGCCGTCGCGTTAGCCACTGGACCAGCTAGTTGGATGAATCTTATTGTAGCCAGCTGGCCCAGTGGCTAACGCGTCGGTCTACCTGGAGTCTACCTACCTGGAGGGCATTCCGGGGATCAACGCCCCTGCGGCCCGGTCCACGACCAGGCCTCCCGGTGGATCAGGGTCTGATCAACAAGGCTGTTACTGCTGGCAGCATGCAATCCAACGTACGAACCACAGCCCGGCTGATCCTGCACCGTCTTTAGGTATCTGTCCAGCTCCCTCTTGAAGACAACCAGGGGTCTTTCTGTAATGCCCCTTATTGCTGGTGGGAGGCTGTTGAACAGTCTTGGGCCCCGGACACTTGTTGCGTTTTCTCTTAGTGTACCAATGACGCCCCTACTTTTCACTGGGGATATGTTGCATCGCCTGCCAAGTCTTTTGCTTTCGAATGGAGTGATTCCTGTGTGCATATTAGGGACCAGTCCCTCTAGAATCTTCCAGGTGTAGATTATGATATATCTCTCTCGCCTGCGCTCTAGTGAGTACAAGTCAAGTGCTTCCAGGCGCTCCCAGTAGTTAAGGTGTTTGATGGAACTTACATGTGCAGTAAAGGTTCTCTGTACATTCTCTAGTTCAGCAATTTCACCTGCCTTGAATGGGGATGTTAATGTACAGCAGTATTCCAGCCTAGAAAGAATAAGTGATTTAAAAAGGATCATCATTGGCTTAGCATCTCTTGTCTTGAATGTTCTCATTATCCTTCCTATCAGCATCCTCGCTGATGTGATAGTGGCATTGTTGTGGTCCTTGAAGGTGAGGTTTTCGGACATTACCACACCCAGGTCCTTCACATTACTTTTCCTCTCTATTGTGTGATTGGAGTTTGTAGTATACTCTGTTCTAGTTATTATTTCCTCCAGTTTTCCATAACGGAGTAGTTGGAATTTGTCTTCATTGAACATCATATTGTTCTCTGTTGTCCATTGGAAAACTTGAGTTTTGAGAGTTTCTGATCGCGGGTTCTAACCCCGCCCGTGATATGGTTTAAATTCAGTATTATTTAAGCCTGGGGTAAATAACACAATTAATCCAGTACTGAATCACAGGAGACATATTCTCTAGGTATTGCACAGAATTCAACAAAATTTGGGCCTACGCAGCCTAAATCTTTGACACGTCTTATCCATTTCATACGAATCATCAGGTGTTAATGATGCCGTTCACTATCGTTCTATTTTATTCAGGGTAAAGCTCTAAACCCGTAGAGGTTATGTAGCGCCTGTGGTATAAGAGGCATTCAGATCCGATCTAAGCAAGGGTAGGATAAATCAAGGTTCTAGAATCAAGAACCCTCACTAGCATTAAGACCCCCTCCCCCCCTGTCCTTTAGGTAGCATAATTTAGTTTTATAATATATAATCTTATTATACCTTTCAGAGATTATAATGGCAGCTAAATACTCCATCAATATTACCAATATTATTTTAGGAAGACACACCAGTGTTGAAATTTTGTGAAAAGAAAAAACCTTCTAAATATTCCTCAAGGAAATCAAGTTCGAAAATGTCAATTGTTCCATAAATCTTTAGGAAGAAATAGTTAACCAGGGACCAAATTTGAAGACGATGGTATGAGTTCAATAGTTATAAATTTTTCTCATGGGTCTTACAATCTGTGTAAGTTTATTTAGGTGCAGGTACACATAAATACTCTTACACAAATTATCATACATGGTAACATATGTGTAAATAACCCACAACAGGATAACCCAAAAGAAGTCAGACAAACTGGAAGAGACGTGGGCCGGGTCAGCACCGGCGAACCCACGTCGAAAAATATATTTCCTCTGTGGTCTTTGTCTGAAACCTCTCTGCCAGAATTCTATAGAAACCACTCCTGCAATGGTCAGTCTTCATATTTTCCCAGATAGTCCCTCAGTTTAGAGGTTATACTGGGCATGGGGATAAGGGAGGCATTCAGGTTTGATACAAGGAAGGGAAGGTACAATTCCATGGTTGAAGAGTCCTTCACCACTATCGAAGGTTACAAAAACTGGCAAGACAATTCACTTAGACTGCTCATCCTGGGATTTGCTTCGCTACGTTCGTACGTTGGTCTGTCATGTGGGAGTTCGACACGTGGATTAGGTAAGAAATACTCACGTAGGCTGGTAGTACGTATAATTACAGATAATGTGTGTAACGCCCTTGCAGCCGTACCTATCTCCTTGCTCACACTCGTAACACTAACTGACTGGCCGCCCACGTACCCATATGTGAGAGGGTCTTTGAATAATGTCAGGTCAGCTCAATATGAATAGACAGTGACTCAGGCAGAGACGGTTGGTCGTGAGTCAACTGGCACAGTGGTTACTGGTAACTGGTTACTACTACTGAGAGCTCGGCGACGCTAACGTATGTCATCCCGACATACAACTAATACAAACTAGAGATGGCAGGTATACGGCTTGGGCTGATTCTATACAATGTCAAAGTACACAACAATTAAACATTATAACATACATAAGTAGAACATTGGAATGGAAGCTTACGTGACTGAAACTGTAATGCAATACAAGGTATACTATAGTACAACTTAAAACTCAACAAATGAACAACGAACTCAACGTTGAGATTACAAGTGATAAAAAAAAAAAATTTTGATCGATCGATCTGTATTCATGTGATCTACGGATTCTGAGGAAGGAATATATACAAAGAAAGAGTGTTTAACAGAAAGGCAGATTCGGTGCACTCAAATCTAGACTGTTAACTCTCAGAATGCGGAGAGAACATGAACACAAAAAAAAATTCTTGAATACTGATAAGTTGATACTGTAATTATTCATCTATACAGGTTATTTACATTTAACCCCAACTCTGCTAGGGTGAGATTGACATAAGAAAAGACTTGTTCTACTTCATCCCCAAAATCATCTACGTCAGAGACATGTGAAGCCACATCATCAGCAGGATTGTCATTCTCGAGACTGCTTAAGGCTTCAAAGGAATTGTGAACGGGGATGGTGTACTCATTATCACCTACTGTCACCATGGGACGGTTTGACTGGGGTGCTCGAATTCCCCCGAATTGGAAGAACGAGCCTGGTTCTGGTTAGTTTGAGAATTGGAAGAATGAGCCTGATTCTGGTTATTTTGAGAACCACGATATCTGTTTCCTCTACGGGTTCTGCGGTTGGAACGACCAAAGAAAGACCTAGAGTACTGAAGGTTATAGAGAGCATTGCACTCAGATGTGTCATGTCCATGTATTCTATGATAAGTACAGTAGGGAAGATCTGGGTACTCATCATCAGTACGACGTCTCTTAGGGTAACTATCAGGACAATTAATTGCAATATGGCCACGGAAACCACAGTTGTAACAATTCCGCCGACTATGGTTACTGAATGTACTATGAATACTACGAGGTGTATAACGACTCTGTACACTGGTTCTTGGTGATCTCTGAGATGGTTGACGACCACGATTTGTCTCTGTGGCGCAAACAAGAGGTGGTGCAGACTGAGGCATATGTGTGACATTACTTTTGATACAAGGGAAAGTACCCTGGGGGCACAAGGAACGTACATGATTTAAGGCTGTAAGTGGTTTCATCGTCACAGTTGGAGGATGAGCCTCATAAGCACACACGGAAGCAGGTGGCATTAGTTCTTTAATTGCTCCAAAAGCTGCCAATTTAGCAAACGATGCTGTGGATGGTTTATCCTCGTCAGGGACAAAAGATGATGATTGGACAGCATTGATAAAAGATGATAAAAGTTTGTCTAATCTAACAGCAAATGCACTCAACGATTCATTACTCATGGGTGTAGCATTCTCTAGTTCCCTAAGAACGACATATGGATCAGCTGTTTTTACTGGGACAAGGAAAGAACGAATCAGTTCCTCATATTGTGACCACTTAGTAAGATTCCTGAAGTCTCGCATATCAAGGAGATCTACAACGTGAACAGCAGCAGGGGATCGATAAAGAGCTTCTTTAGCAAGTCTGATAAGACTTTCCTCTGAAGGAGGACCTTCAACTAGAGCACTAGCACGAGAACGAATGGCTGCAAACCATGCTTCAAGACTATGTACATGGCCATTGAATAAAGGTAACGCATCAAGGGAATCACGAGTATAACTATAATATCTCAGTGTCTGGGTCGGTCTGTCAGTCGGTAAGGAACTGTGAGGACTGATGACAGGGGCAACAGTAGCCTGAGAGGTCTGAGTGTCGACATTCACTAAAGTATCACTTGACGGTATGTGAGACATAATGGCAAAGTAGCACGAGAACAAATAAGGCAAAAATAATGAACAATAAAAATGATATAAAATTCTAGAATTGAAATAAAAGATATACAACTAATTCTGCAGAAGGAATAAAAAAAAAATGTCTAAGATACACTGCAAGAGGAAGGACAACTCAAGGTCAAGAAAAAATTTACATTGAAATATACAAGTAAAAATATTACTGGAGACTGAATTAAATGCAAAATGAGCTGTCTTTACTCTTGCTAATAAAGAAATTAATTAATTAAATTTTAAATCAATGTAAAAGTATAAAATAAAATTATTAAATTGTTAACTGGGAAATTTAAGTATTTTCTAAGAATGCATAGACAAAATTAAAATATAAATCATAAAAATATCAATAAAAGAAAATAATTCACTGCAGAACAAGTGCAACAAAATAATTCACTGCAGTAATAAAATGTCACTGGGAAAACTCAGGTTAAATGATAAAATTAAAATATGAAGAAAAAAAAAATAAACTGATTGAACACTTTAACTCTTAATTGTAAATTAGACAAAACAATTTACTCAAGCAGAGTAAAGAAAACACTTTACGTTAAAAGTAATTAAAATTTCATCAAGAGTGAATTTGTTCAAAGAAATATAAAAATATGAATAAAATAAAACAAAGGAACAAAACGGGTAGGTTAACACTTACAGTGGCAAGGCGGCCAGTCAGTTAGTGTTACGAGTGTGAGCAAGGAGATAGGTACGGCTGCAAGGGCGTTACACACATTATCTGTAATTATACGTACTACCAGCCTACGTGAGTATTTCTTACCTAATCCACGTGTCGAACTCCCACATGACAGGTCTACGCTCGGTCAACAGTCGCAGCCTGATTGATCAAGCCCTGACCAAGGGGAGGCCTGGTCAGGGACTGGGCCGCGGGGGCGATGACCCACGGAACACCCTCCAGATAGCAGGATATAGCCATTCCTTAGATCTTCAAACTCACGCTTCCTTCAAAGACTTTCACACATCATAATGATCCTTAAGCCTTCCTTACAAACAGAACATTGTATCAACTTACATGTCCTTCAGACCGAAGTCCCATCGCGATATTCTTGCAAGTTATGAACACTGTAAGTCCCAGTTCCTGGACTTACTTGTAACTTGTAGTCCAAGTTCACGTTACTTAACACCATGTTAATACTACCCAGGAAAACATTATTCATTTTGCCGCTGAACATTACTTATTATTATATCCTCAATATCCATGATGAGTGTGGTAACTCTAGTGTCTGGATACATATATCCATGATGAGTGTGGTAACTCTAGTGTCTGGATACATATATCCATGATGAGTGTAGTAACTCTAGTGTCTGGATACATATATCCATGATGAGTGTAGTAACTCTAGTGTCTGGATACATATATCCATGATGAGTGTGGTAACTCTAGTGTCTGGATACATATATCAATGATGAGTGTGGTAACTCTAGTGTCTGGATACATATATCCATGATGAGTGTAGTAACTCTAGTGTCTGGATACATATACCCATGATGAGTGTAGTAACTCTAGTGTCTGGATACATATATCCATGATGAGTGTGGTAACTCTAGTGTCTGGATACATATATCAATGATGAGTGTGGTAACTCTAGTGTCTGGATACATATATCCATGATGAGTGTAGTAACTCTAGTGTCTGGATACATATACCCATGATGAGTGTAGTAACTCTAGTGTCTGGATACATATATCCATGATGAGTGTGGTAACTGTAGTGTCTGGATACATATATCCATGATGAGTGTGGTAACTCTAGTCTCTGGATACATATATCCATGATGAGTGTGGTAACTCTAGTCTCTGGACACATATATCCATGATGAGTGTGGTAACTCTAGTGTCTGGATACATATATCCATGATGAGTGTGGAAACTCTAGTGTCTGGATACATATATCCATGATGAGTGTAGTAACTCTAGTGTCTGGATACATATATCCATGATGAGTGTAGTAACTCTAGTGTCTGGATACATATATCCATGATGAGTGTGGTAACTCTAGTGTCTGGATACATATATCCATGATGAGTGTGGTAACTCTAGTCTCTGGATACATATATCCATGATGAGTGTGGTAACTCTAGTGTCTGGATACATATATCCATGATGAGTGTGGAAACTCTAGTGTCTGGATACATATATCCATGATAAGTGCGGTAACTCTAGTGTCTGGATACATATATCCATGATGAGTGTGGTAACTCTAGTGTCTGGATACATATATCCATGATGAGTGTAGTAACTCTAGTGTCTGGATACATATATCCATGATGAGTGTGGTAACTCTAGTGTCTGGATACATATATTCATGATGAGTGTAGTAACTCTAGTGTCTGGATACATATATCCATGATGAGTGTAGTAACTCTAGTGTCTGGATACATATATCCATAATAAGTGTGGTAACTCTAGTGTCAGGATACATATATCCATGATGAGTGTAGCAACTCTAGTGTCTGGATACATATATCCATGATGAGTGTGGTAACTCGAGTGTCTGGATACATATATCCATGATGAGTGTAGTAACTCTAGTGTCTGGATACATATATCCACATTGAGTGTAGTAACTCTAGTATCTGGATACATATATCCATAATGAGTGTAGTAACTCTAGTGTCTGGATACATATATCCATGATGAGTGTGGTAACTCTAGTGTCTGGATACATATATCCATAATGAGTGTGGTAACTCTAGTGTCTGGATACATATATCCATGATGAGTGTGGTAACTCTAGTGTCTGGATACATATAGGATACATATAAGTCAATGAAACATGAAATGTTAAATAGGAATACATATGATATATCCAAGGATGACGAAGTAATTCTATGGATAATAATCCAGAATAACCCAAGAAAACCAAGCTGTGTGGCTTACCTTCCATGGTGTTCTTGAGTTCTCTTCCCCATAATGGAACCTACAACACTTACCTTCCATGGTGTTCTTGAGTTCTCTTTCCCATAATGGAACCTACAACACTTACCTTCCATGGTGTTCTTGAGTTCTCTTCCCCATAATGGAACCTACAACACTTACCTTCCATGGTGTTCTTGAGTTCTCTTCCCCATAATGGAACCTACAGCACTTACCTTCCATGGTGTTCTTGAGTTCTCTTCCCCATAATGGAACCTACAACACTTACCTTCCATGGTGTTCTTGAGTTCTCTTCCCCATAATGGAACCTACAACACTTACCTTCCATGGTGTTCTTGAGTTCTCTTCCCCATAATGGAACCTACAACACTTACCTTCCATGGTGTTCTTGAGTTCTCTTCCCCATAATGGAACCTACAACACTTACCTTCCATGGTGTTCTTGAGTTCTCTTCCCCATAATGGAACCTACAACACTCACCTTCCATGGTGTTCTTGAGTTCTCTTCCCCATAATAGAACCTACAACACTTACCTTCCATGGTACTCTTGAGTTCTCTTCCCCATAATGGAACCTACAACACTTACTTTCCATGGTACTCTTGAGTTCTCTTCCCCATAATGGAACCTACAACACTTACCTTCCATGGTACTCTTGAGTTCTTTTCCCCATAATGGAACCTACAACACTTACCTTCCATGGTGTTCTTGAGTTCTCTTCCCCATAATGGAACCTACGACACTTACCTTCCATGGTGTTCTTGAGTCCTCTTCCCCATAATGGAACCTACGACACTTACCTTCCATGGTGTTCTTGAGTCCTCTTCCCCATAATGGAACCTACAACACTTCCCTTCGATGGTGTTCTTGAGTTCTCTTCCCCATAATGAAACCTACAACACTTACCTTCCATGGTGTTCTTGAGTTCTCTTCCCCATAATGGAACCTACAACACTTACCTTCCATGGTGTTCTTGAGTTCTCTTCCCCATAATGGAACCTACAACACTTACCTTCCATGGTGTTCTTGAGTTCTCTTCCCCATAATGGAACCTACAGCACCTTCTATGGTGTTCTTGAGTTCTCTTCCCCATAATGGAACCCACAACACTTACCTTCCATGGTGTTTTTGAGTTCTCTTCCCCGTAATGGAACCTACAACACTTACCTTCCATGGTGTTCTTGAGTTCTCTTCCCCATAATGGAACCTACAACACTTACCTTCCATGATGTTCTTGAGTTCTCCTCCCCATAATGGAACCTACAACACTTACCTTCCATGGTGTTCTTGAGTTCTCTTCCCCATAATGGAACCTACAACACTTACCTTCCATGGTGTTTTTGAGTTCTCTTCCCTATAATGAAACCTACAACACTTACCTTCCATGATGTTCTTGAGTTCTCCTCCCCATAATGGAACCTACAACACTTACCTTCCATGGTGTTCTTGAGTTCTCATCCCCATAATGGAACCTACAACACTTACCTTCCATGGTGTTTTTGAGTTCTCTTCCCCATAATGGAACCTACAACACTTACCTTCCATGGTGTTTTTGAGTTCTCTTCCCTATAATGGAACCTACAACACTTACCTTCCATGGTGTTCTTGAGTTCTCTTTTCCATAATGGAACCTACAACACTTACCTTCCATGGTGTTCTTGAGTTCTCTTCCCCATAATGGAACCTACAACACATACCTTCCATGGTGTTCTTGAGTTCTCTTCCCCATAATGGAACCTCGAACACTTACCTTCCATGGTACTCTTGAGTTCTCTTCCCCATAATGGAACGTACAACACTTACCTTCCATGGTACACTTGAGTTCTCTTCCCCATAATGGAACCTACAACACTTACCTTCCATGGTGTTCTTGAGTTCTCTTCCCCATAATGGAACCTACAACACTTACCTTCCTTGATACTCTTGAGTTCTCTTCCCCATAATGGAACCTACAACACTTACCTTCCATGGTACTCTTGAGTTCTCTTCCCCATAATGGAACCTACAACACTTACCTTCCATGGTGTTCTTGAGTTCTCTTCCCCATAATGGAACCTACAACACTTACCTTCCATGGTGTTCTTGAGTTCTCTTCCCCATAATGGAACCTACAACACTTACCTTCCATGGTACTCTTGAGTTCTCTTCCCCATAATGGAACCTACAACACTTACCTTCCATGGTACTCTTGAGTTCTCTTCCCCATAATGGAACCTACAACACTTACCTTCCATGGTACTCTTGAGTTCTCTTCCCCATAATGGAACCTACAACACTTACCTTCCATGGTGTTCTTGAGTTCTCTTCCCCATAATGGAACCTACAACTCTTACCTTCCATGGTACTCTTGAGTTCTCTTCCCCATAATGGAACGTACAACACTTACCTTCCATGGTACTCTTGAGTTCTCTTCCCCATAATGGAACCTACAACACCTACCTTCCATGGTGTTCTTGAGTTCTCTTCCCCATAATGGATCCTAGAACACATACCTTCCATGGTGCTCTTGAGTTCTCTTCCCCATAATGGAACCTACAACAGTTTCCTTCCGTGGTGTTCTTGAGTTCTCTTTCCCATAATGGAACCTACAACACTTACCTTCCATGGTGTTCTTGAGTTCTCTTCCCCATAATGGAACCTACAACATTTACCTTCAATGGTGTTCTTGAGTTCTCTTCCCCACAGTGGAACCTACAACACTTACCTTCCATCTTGTTCTTGAGTTCTCTTCCCCATAATGGAACCTACAACACTTACCTTCCATGGTGTTCTGGAGTTCTCTTCCCCGTAATGGAACCTACACCACTTACCTTCCATTATGTTCTTGAGTTCTCTTCCCCATAATGGAACCTACAACACTTACCTTCCATGACGTTCTTGAGTTCTCTTCCCCATAATGGAACCTACAACACTTACCTTCCATGGTGTTCTTGAGTTCTCTTCCCCATAATGGAACCTACAACACTTACCTTCCATGGTGTTCTTGAGTTCTCTTCCCCGTAATGGAACCTACAACACTTACCTTCCATGGTGTTCTTGAGTTCTCTTCCCCATAATGGAACCTACTACACTTACCTTCCATGGTGTTCTTGAGTTCTCTTCCCCATAATGGAACCTACAACACTTACCTTCCATGGTGTTCTTGAGTTCTCTTCCCCATAATGGAACCTACAACACTTACCTTCAATGGTGTTCTTGAGTTCTCTTCCCCACAGTGGAACCTACAACACTTACCTTCCATCTTGTTCTTGAGTTCTCTTCCCCATAATGGAACCTACACCACTTACCTTCCATTATGTTCTTGAGTTCTCTTCCCCATAATGGAACCTACAACACTTACCTTCCATGGTGTTCTTGAGTTCTCTTCCCCGTAATGGAACCTACAACACTTACCTTCCATGGTGTTCTTGAGTTCTCTTCCCCATAATGGAACCTACTACACTTACCTTCCATGGTGTTCTTGAGTTCTCTTCCCCATAATGGAACCTACAACACTTACCTTCCATGGTGTTCTTGAGCTCCCTTCCCCATAATGGAACCTACAACACTTACCTTCCATGGTGTTCTTGAGTTCTCTTCCCCATAATGGAACCTACACCACTTACCTTCCATTATGTTCTTGAGTTCTCTTCCCCATAATGGAACCTACAACACTTACCTTCCATGGTGTTCTTGAGTTCTCTTCCCCATAATGGAACCTACAACACTTACCTTCCATGGTGTTCTTGAGTTCTCTTCCCCATAATGGAACCTACAACACTTACCTTCCATGGTGTTCTTGAGTTCTCTTCCCCATAATGGAACCTACAACACTTACCTTCCATGGTGTTCTTGAGTTCTCTTCCCCATAATGGAACCTACAACACTCACCTTCCATGGTGTTCTTGAGTTCTCTTCCCCATAATAGAACCTACAATACTTACCTTCCATGGTACTCTTGAGTTCTCTTCCCCATAATGGAACCTACAACACTTACTTTCCATGGTACTCTTGAGTTCTCTTCCCCATAATGGAACCTACAACACTTACCTTCCATGGTACTCTTGAGTTCTTTTCCCCATAATGGAACCTACAACACTTACCTTCCATGGTGTTCTTGAGTTCTCTTCCCCATAATGGAACCTACAACACTTACCTTCCATGGTGTTCTTGAGTTCTCTTCCCCATAATGGAACCTACGACACTTACCTTCCATGGTGTTCTTGAGTTCTCTTCCCCATAATGGAACCTACAACACTTCCCTTCGATGGTGTTCTTGAGTTCTCTTCCCCATAATGAAACCTACAACACTTACCTTCCATGGTGTTCTTGAGTTCTCTTCCCCGTAATGGAACCTACAACACTTACCTTCCATGGTGTTCTTGAGTTCTCTTCCCCACAATGGAACCTACAACACTTACCTTCCATGGTGTTCTTGAGTTCTCTTCCCCATAATGGAACCTACAGCACCTTCTATGGTGTTCTTGAGTTCTCTTCCCCATAATGGAACCCACAACACTTACCTTCCATGGTGTTTTTGAGTTCTCTTCCCCGTAATGGAACCTACAACACTTACCTTCCATGGTGTTCTTGAGTTCTCTTCCCCATAATGGAACCTACAACACTTACCTTCCATGGTGTTCTTGAGTTCTCTTCCCCATAATGGAACCTACAGCACCTTCTATGGTGTTCTTGAGTTCTCTTCCCTATAATGAAACCTACAACACTTACCTTCCATGATGTTCTTGAGTTCTCCTCCCCATAATGGAACCTACAACACTTACCTTCCATGGTGTTCTTGAGTTCTCTTCCCCATAATGGAACCTACAACACTTACCTTCCATGGTGTTTTTGAGTTCTCTTCCCTATAATGAAACCTACAACACTTACCTTCCATGATGTTCTTGAGTTCTCCTCCCCATAATGGAACCTACAACACTTACCTTCCATGGTGTTCTTGAGTTCTCATCCCCATAATGGAACCTACAACACTTACCTTCCATGGTGTTTTTGAGTTCTCTTCCCCATAATGGAACCTACAACACTTACCTTCCATGGTGTTTTTGAGTTCTCTTCCCTATAATGGAACCTACAACACTTACCTTCCATGGTGTTCTTGAGTTCTCTTTTCCATAATGGAACCTACAACACTTACCTTCCATGGTGTTCTTGAGTTCTCTTCCCCATAATGGAACCTACAACACATACCTTCCATGGTGTTCTTGAGTTCTCTTCCCCATAATGGAACCTCGAACACTTACCTTCCATGGTACTCTTGAGTTCTCTTCCCCATAATGGAACGTACAACACTTACCTTCCATGGTGTTCTTGAGTTCTCTTCCCCATAATGGAACCTACAACACTTACCTTCCTTGATACTCTTGAGTTCTCTTCCCCATAATGGAACCTACAACACTTACCTTCCATGGTACTCTTGAGTTCTCTTCCCCATAATGGAACCTACAACACTTACCTTCCATGGTGTTCTTGAGTTCTCTTCCCCTTAATGGAACCTACAACACTTACCTTCCATGGTGTTCTTGAGTTCTCTTCCCCATAATGGAACCTACAACACATACCTTCCATGGTACTCTTGAGTTCTCTTCCCCATAATGGAACGTACAACACTTACCTTCCATGGTACTCTTGAGTTCTCTTCCCCATAATGGAACCTACAACACTTACCTTCCATGGTACTCTTGAGTTCTCTTCCCCATAATGGAACCTACAACACTTACCTTCCATGGTGTTCTTGAGTTCTCTTCCCCATAATGGAACCTACAACTCTTACCTTCCATGGTACTCTTGAGTTCTCTTCCCCATAATGGAACGTACAACACTTACCTTCCATGGTACTCTTGAGTTCTCTTCCCCATAATGGAACCTACAACACTTACCTTCCATGGTGTTCTTGAGTTCTCTTCCCCATAATGGATCCTAGAACACATACCTTCCATGGTGCTCTTGAGTTCTCTTCCCCATAATGGAACCTACAACAGTTTCCTTCCGTGGTGTTCTTGAGTTCTCTTTCCCATAATGGAACCTACAACACTTACCTTCCATGGTGTTCTTGAGTTCTCTTCCCCATAATGGAACCTACAACATTTACCTTCAATGGTGTTCTTGAGTTCTCTTCCCCACAGTGGAACCTACAACACTTACCTTCCATCTTGTTCTTGAGTTCTCTTCCCCATAATGGAACCTACAACACTTACCTCCCATGGTGTTCTGGAGTTCTCTTCCCCGTAATGGAACCTACACCACTTACCTTCCATTATGTTCTTGAGTTCTCTTCCCCATAATGGAACCTACAACACTTACCTTCCATGACGTTCTTGAGTTCTCTTCCCCATAATGGAACCTACAACACTTACCTTCCATGGTGTTCTTGAGTTCTCTTCCCCATAATGGAACCTACAACACTTACCTTCCATGGTGTTCTTGAGTTCTCTTCCCCGTAATGGAACCTACAACACTTACCTTCCATGGTGTTCTTGAGTTCTCTTCCCCATAATGGAACCTACTACACTTACCTTCCATGGTGTTCTTGAGTTCTCTTCCCCATAATGGAACCTACAACACTTACCTTCCATGGTGTTCTTGAGTTCTCTTCCCCATAATGGAACCTACAACACTTACCTTCAATGGTGTTCTTGAGTTCTCTTCCCCACAGTGGAACCTACAACACTTACCTTCCATCTTGTTCTTGAGTTCTCTTCCCCATAATGGAACCTACACCACTTACCTTCCATTATGTTCTTGAGTTCTCTTCCCCATAATGGAACCTACAACACTTACCTTCCATGGTGTTCTTGAGTTCTCTTCCCCGTAATGGAACCTACAACACTTACCTTCCATGGTGTTCTTGAGTTCTCTTCCCCATAATGGAACCTACTACACTTACCTTCCATGGTGTTCTTGAGTTCTCTTCCCCATAATGGAACCTACAACACTTACCTTCCATGGTGTTCTTGAGCTCCCTTCCCCATAATGGAACCTACAACACTTACCTTCCATGGTGTTCTTGAGTTCTCTTCCCCATAATGGAACCTACACCACTTACCTTCCATTATGTTCTTGAGTTCTCTTCCCCATAATGGAACCTACAACACTTACCTTCCATGGTGTTCTTGAGTTCTCTTCCCCATAATGGAACCTACAACACTTACCTTCCATGGTGTTCTTGAGTTCTCTTCCCCATAATGGAACCTACAACACTTACCTTCCATGGTGTTCTTGAGTTCTCTTCCCCATATTGGAACCTACAACACTTACCTTCCATGGTGTTCTTGAGTTCTCTTCCCCATAATGGAACCTACAACACTCACCTTCCATGGTGTTCTTGAGTTCTCTTCCCCATAATAGAACCTACAATACTTACCTTCCATGGTACTCTTGAGTTCTCTTCCCCATAATGGAACCTACAACACTTACTTTCCATGGTACTCTTGAGTTCTCTTCCCCATAATGGAACCTACAACACTTACCTTCCATGGTACTCTTGAGTTCTTTTCCCCATAATGGAACCTACAACACTTACCTTCCATGGTGTTCTTGAGTTCTCTTCCCCATAATGGAACCTACAACACTTACCTTCCATGGTGTTCTTGAGTTCTCTTCCCCATAATGGAACCTACGACACTTACCTTCCATGGTGTTCTTGAGTTCTCTTCCCCATAATGGAACCTACAACACTTCCCTTCGATGGTGTTCTTGAGTTCTCTTCCCCATAATGAAACCTACAACACTTACCTTCCATGGTGTTCTTGAGTTCTCTTCCCCGTAATGGAACCTACAACACTTACCTTCCATGGTGTTCTTGAGTTCTCTTCCCCATAATGGAACCTACAACACTTACCTTCCATGGTGTTCTTGAGTTCTCTTCCCCATAATGGAACCTACAGCACCTTCTATGGTGTTCTTGAGTTCTCTTCACCATAATGGAACCCACAACACTTACCTTCCATGGTGTTTTTGAGTTCACTTCCCCGTAATGGAACCTACAACACTTACCTTCCATGGTGTTCTTGAGTTCTCTTCCCCATAATGGAACCTTCAACACTTACCTTCCATGGTGTTCTTGAGTTCTCTTCCCCATAATGGAACCTACAGCACCTTCTATGGTGTTCTTGAGTTCTCTTCCCTATAATGAAACCTACAACACTTACCTTCCATGATGTTCTTGAGTTCTCCTCCCCATAATGGAACCTACAACACTTACCTTCCATGGTGTTCTGGAGTTCTCTTCCCCATAATGGAACCTACAACACTTACCTTCCATGGTGTTTTTGAGTTCTCTTCCCTATAATGAAACCTACAACACTTACCTTCCATGATGTTCTTGAGTTCTCCTCCCCATAATGGAACCTACAACACTTACCTTCCATGGTGTTCTTGAGTTCTCATCCCCATAATGGAACCTACAACACTTACCTTCCATGGTGTTTTTGAGTTCTCTTCCCCATAATGGAACCTACAACACTTACCTTCCATGGTGTTTTTGAGTTCTCTTCCCTATAATGGAACCTACAACACTTACCTTCCATGGTGTTCTTGAGTTCTCTTTTCCATAATGGAACCTACAACACTTACCTTCCATGGTGTTCTTGAGTTCTCTTCCCCATAATGGAACCTACAACACATACCTTCCATGGTGTTCTTGAGTTCTCTTCCCCATAATGGAACCTCGAACACTTACCTTCCCTGGTACTCTTGAGTTCTCTTCCCCATAATGGAACGTACAACACTTACCTTCCATGGTACACTTGAGTTCTCTTCCCCATAATGGAACCTACAACACTTACCTTCCATGGTGTTCTTGAGTTCTCTTCCCTATAATGGAACCTACAACACTTACCTTCCATGGTGTTCTTGAGTTCTCTTCCCCATAATGGAACCTACAACACTTACCTTCCTTGATACTCTTGAGTTCTCTTCCCCATAATGGAACCTACAACACTTACCTTCCATGGTACTCTTGAGTTCTCTTCCCCATAATGGAACCTACAACACTTACCTTCCATGGTGTTCTTGAGTTCTCTTCCCCTTAATGGAACCTACAACACTTACCTTCCATGGTGTTCTTGAGTTCTCTTCCCCATAATGGAACCTACAACACTTACCTTCCATGGTACTCTTGAGTTCTCTTCCCCATAATGGAACGTACAACACTTACCTTCCATGGTACTCTTGAGTTCTCTTCCCCATAATGGAACCTACAACACTTACCTTCCATGGTACTCTTGAGTTCTCTTCCACATAATGGAACCTACAACACTTACCTTCCATGGTGTTCTTGAGTTCTCTTCCCCATAATGGAACCTACAACACTTACCTTCCATGGTACTCTTGAGTTCTCTTCCCCATAATGGAACGTACAACACTTACCTTCCATCGTACTCTTGAGTTCTCTTCCCCATAATGGAACCTACAACACTTACCTTCCATGGTGTTCTTGAGTTCTCTTCCCCATAATGGATCCTAGAACACATACCTTCCATGGTGCTCTTGAGTTCTCTTCCCCATAATGGAACCTACAACAGTTTCCTTCCGTGGTGTTCTTGAGTTCTCTTCCCCATAATGGAACCTACAACATTTACCTTCAATGGCGTTCTTGAGTTCTCTTCCCCATAATGGAACCTACAACACTTACCTTCCATGGTGTTCTTGAGTTCTCTTCCCCATAATGGAACCTACAACACTTACCTTCCATGGTGTTCTTGAGTTCTCTTCCCCATAATGGAACCTACAACACTTACCTTCCATGGTGTTCTTGAGTTCTCTTCCCCATAATGGAACCTACAACATTTACCTTCAATGGTGTTCTTGAGTTCTCTTCCCCATAATGGAACCTACAACACTTACCTTCCATGGTGTTCTTGAGTTCTCTTCCCCATAATGGAACCTACAACACTTACCTTCCATGGTGTTCTTGAGTTCTCTTCCCCATAATGGAACCTACAACACTTACCTTCCATGGTGTTCTTGAGTTCTCTTCCCCATAATGGAACCTACAACACTTACCTTCCATGGTGTTCTTGAGTTCTCTTCCCCACAGTGGAACCTACAACACTTACCTTCCATCTTGTTCTTGAGTTCTCTTCCCCATAATGGAACCTACAACACTTACCTTCCATGGTGTTCTTGAGTTCTCTTCCCCGTAATGGAACCTACACCACTTACCTTCCATTATGTTCTTGAGTTCTCTTCCCCATAATGGAACCTACAACACTTACCTTCCATGACGTTCTTGAGTTCTCTTCCCCATAATGGAACCTACAACACTTACCTTCCATGGTGTTCTTGAGTTCTCTTCCCCATAATGGAACCTACAACACTTACCTTCCATGGTGTTCTTGAGTTCTCTTCCCCGTAATGGAACCTACAACACTTACCTTCCATGGTGTTCTTGAGTTCTCTTCCCCATAATGGAACCTACTACACTTACCTTCCATGGTGTTCTTGAGTTCTCTTCCCCATAATGGAACCTACAACACTTACCTTCCATGGTGTTCTTGAGTTCTCTTCCCCATAATGGAACCTACAACACTTACCTTCAATGGTGTTCTTGAGTTCTCTTCCCCACAGTGGAACCTACAACACTTACCTTCCATCTTGTTCTTGAGTTCTCTTCCCCATAATGGAACCTACACCACTTACCTTCCATTATGTTCTTGAGTTCTCTTCCCCATAATGGAACCTACAACACTTACCTTCCATGGTGTTCTTGAGTTCTCTTCCCCGTAATGGAACCTACAACACTTACCTTCCATGGTGTTCTTGAGTTCTCTTCCCCATAATGGAACCTACTACACTTACCTTCCATGGTGTTCTTGAGTTCTCTTCCCCATAATGGAACCTACAACACTTACCTTCCATGGTGTTCTTGAGCTCCCTTCCCCATAATGGAACCTACAACACTTACCTTCCATGGTGTTCTTGAGTTCTCTTCCCCATAATGGAACCTACACCACTTACCTTCCATTATGTTCTTGAGTTCTCTTCCCCATAATGGAACCTACAACACTTACCTTCCATGGTGTTCTTGAGTTCTCTTCCCCATAATGGAACCTACAACACTTACCTTCCATGGTGTTCTTGAGTTCTCTTCCCCGTAATGGAACCTACAACACTTACCTTCCTTGGTACTCTTGAGTTTTCTTCCCCATAATTGAACCTACAACACTTACCTTCCATGGTGTTCTTGAGTTCTCTTCCCCATAATGGAACCTACACCACTTACCTTCCATTATGTTCTTGAGTTCTCTTCCCCATAATGGAACCTACAACACTTACCTTCCATGGTGTTCTTGAGTTCTCTTCCCCATAATGGAACCTACAACACTTACCTTCCATGGTGTTCTTGAGTTCTCTTCCCCGTAATGGAACCTACAACACTTACCTTCCTTGGTACTCTTGAGTTTTCTTCCCCATAATTGAACCTACAACACTTACCTTCCATGGTGTTCTTGAGTTCTCTTCCCCATAATGGAACCTACAACACTTACCTTCCATGGTGTTCTTGAGTTCTCTTCCCCGTAATGGAACCTACAACACTTACCTTCCATGGTACTCTTGAGTTTTCTTCCCCATAATTGAACCTACAACACTCCATAAATTCGAAGGTATCACAGTCCAAAAAAAAAAAATCGTAAAAGCAATCATAAATAAATTCTGGATATCAGTTTATTGTTGGGGGAAAAGATCCGCAGGTCGACCTAGAGTCTACCTGGAGAGTGTTCCAGGGGTCCATGCCCCAGGCCTTGTGGTGGATCAGGGACTGATCAACTGGGCTGTTTTGCTGGCCACAAATATTCCAACATACAAACCACAGCCCGGCTGATCGGGCTGTGCACACAACAGCAACACAAACAAGAATAGTAACACCTAAGTAACTATTTATTGCTGGATGAACGGGAGCAGCGGTGTTACCTGGAAGTTACCTGGAGGTTATTCCGGGGATCAACGCCCCCGCGGCCCGGTCCATGACCAGGCCTCCCGGTGGAGCAGGGCGTGGTGCAAGGTGACCTGCAGTGCTTATACGTCTTAGATGGTCTTGGAATCGAACCCAGGTCCATTCATTTCTTAACTCAAACATCGCCACTGATCTAGGAGCCTCCAGCATGACATCTTCAGGATCTGCTAAGGTAATCTTGCTCTTAAAAACACATTGTCGATGAAGCAGTAATATTCTGCACACAGTGTGGCTGTCTGTACACAGTGTGGCTGTCTGCACACAGTGTGGCTGTCTGTACACAGTGTGGCTGTCTGCACACAGTGTGGCTGTCTGCACACAGTGTGGCTGTCTCTACACAGTGTGGCTGTCTGTACACAGTGTGGCTGTCTGTACACAGTGTGGCTGTCTGTACACAGTGTGGCTGTCTGTACACAGTGTGGCTGTCTGTACACAGTGTGGCTGTCTGTACACAGTGTGGCTGTCTGTACACAGTGTGGCTGTCTGTACACAGTGTGGCTGTCTGTACACGGTGTGGCTGTCTGTACACGGTGTGGCTGTCTGCACACAGTGTGGCTGTCTGTACACGGTGTGGCTGTCTGTACACAGTGTGGCTGTCTGTACACGGTGTGGCTGTCTGTACACAGTGTGGCTGTCTGTACACAGTGTGGCTGTCTGTACACAGTGTGGCTGTCTGTACACAGTGTGGCTGTCTGTACACGGTGTGGCTGTCTGTACACGGTGTGGCTGTCTGTACACAGTGTGGCTGTCTGTACACAGTGTGGCTGTCTGTACACGGTGTGGCTGTCTGTACACAGTGTGGCTGTCTGTACACGGTGTGGCTGTCTGTACACAGTGTGGCTGTCTGTACACAGTGTGGCTGTCTGTACACGGTGTGGCTATCTGCACACAGTGTGGCTGTCTGCACACAGTGTGGCTGTCTGTACACAGTGTGGCTGTCTGCACACAGTGTGGCTGTCTGTACACGGTGTGGCTGTCTGCACACAGTGTGGCTGTCTGTACACAGTGTGGCTGTCTGTACACAGTGTGGCTGTCTGCACACAGTGTGGCTGTCTGCACACAGTGTGGCTGTCTGTACACAGTGTGGCTGTCTGCACACAGTGTGGCTGTCTGTACACAGTGTGGCTGTCTGCACACAGTGTGGCTGTCTGCACACAGTGTGGCTGTCTGTACACAGTGTGGCTGTCTGAACACAATGTGGCTGTCTGTACACGGTGTGGCTGTCTGCACACAGTGTGGCTGTCTGCACACAGTGTGGCTGTCTGCACACAGTGTGGCTGTCTGTACACAGTGTGGCTGTCTGCACACAGTGTGGCTGTCTGTACACCGTGTGGCTGTCTGCACACAGTGTGGCTGTCTGCACACAGTGTGGCTGTCTGCACACAGTGTGGCTGTCTGCACACAGTGTGGCTGTCTGTACACAGTGTGGCTGTCTGCACACAGTGTGGCTGTCTGTACACAGTGTGGCTGTCTGCACACAAGATAAATGTATAACAAAACACAAGTTGCGTTGTCCCACACAGCGGCATCTTTGATATAAAGAAAGCCGCGTTGTAATTACTGCTGCCGACCAGCTGCGTCTCTCCTGGCTTCTGTACATACATCCTGCTGGTCCTCTCCATCCTGCTGGATTATCTCCACGCTGTTCTTCTTCTCCACCCTACTGGGGTATCTCCACCCTGCTGGTGCTCTCCACCCTACTGGGGTATCTCCACCCTGCTGAGTTGAAAACTGAGAAACATGTGCAACATCTGGGTATCTTAATTGTAGACGTTCCGCCATCTAGTGGCATTATCAATACAGATTCTAGGGCGTAATGAGAAGACAGTAGAACTATATACAACAACATATACTACAACACACCCTGCTGGGTTATCTGAACCCTGCTGGTCATCTCCACCCTACTGGTTATCAGCCTGTTGGGTCCTCTCCACCCTACCGGTTATCTCCCTGCTGGGTCCTCTCCACCCTACTGGTTATCTGAACCCTGCTGGGCCCTCTCCACCCTACTGGTTATCTCCTCCCTGCTTGTCCTCTCCACCCTGCTGGTTATCTTCGTGCTGGTCCTCTCCACCCTGCAGGTTATCTTCCTGCTGGTCCTCTCCATCCTGCTTTTTATCTTCCTGCTGGGTCCTCTCCACCCTACTGGTTATCTCCTCCCTGCTTGTCCTCTCCACCCTGCTGGTTATCTTCCTGCTGGTCCTCTCCACCCTACTGGTTATCTCCCTGCTGGGTCCTCTCCACCCTACTGGTTATCTCCTCCCTGCTTGTCCTCTCCACCCTGCTGGTTATCTTCGTGCTGGTCTTCTCCACCCTGCTTTTTATCTTCCTGCTGGTCCTCTCCACCCTAACTAGATAATATCAGAAGCAAAAACTTCTGTTTCCGTTCTGAGGTTTTTAATGTTGTAAAATTTGCATTTGTCATGAGAAGAGTTCACTTAACCTACAGTTCCATTATTATTGTATATCGTGTTTAACACTAAATTAATGATAAATAAGAGAATAACCAAATATCCTGTACATGATTTATTAACCTTGATTATCCTTCTGAAAGGTAATTCAACCTAATTCTTAATTGACCCTTTGGGTAGGTAATAGGCTTTAAACTCGAATAGTCAGCCACTAACAGGAGGATTGAGTATGAGTTTAGTTTACCTGGAGTTTACCTGGAGTTTACCTGGAGAGAGTTCCGGGGGTCAACGCCCCCGCTGCCCGGTCTGAGACCAGGCCTCCTGGTGGATCAGAGCCTGATCAACCAGGCTGTTGCTGCTGGCTGCACGCAAACCAACATACGAGCTACAGCCCGGCTGATCAGGAACTGACTTTAGGTGCTTGTCCAGTGCCAGCTTGAAGACTGCCAGGGGTCTGTTGGTAATCCCCCTTATGTGTGCTGGGAGGCAGTTGAACAGTCTCGGGCCCCTGACACTTATTGTATGGTCTCTTAACGTGCTAGTGACACCCCTGCTTTTCATTGGGGGGATGGTGCATCGTCTGCCAAGTCTTTTGCTTTCGTAGTGAGTGATTTTCGTGTGCAAGTTCGGTACTAGTCCCTCTAGGATTTTCCAGGTGTATATAATCATGTATCTCTCCCTCCTGCGTTCCAGGGAATACAGGTTTAGGAACCTCAAGCGCTCCCAATAATTGAGGTGTTTTATCTCCGTTATGCGCGCCGTGAAAGTTCTCTGTACATTTTCTAGGTCGGCAATTTCACCTGCCTTGAAAGGTGCTGTTAGTGTGCAGCAATATTCCAGCCTAGATAGAACAAGTGACCTGAAGAGTGTCATCATGGGCTTGGCCTCCCTAGTTTTGAAGGTTCTCATTATCCATCCTGTCATTTTTCTAGCAGATGCGATTGATACAATGTTATGGTCCTTGAAGGTGAGATCCTCCGACATGATCACTCCCAGGTCTTTGACGTTGGTGTTTCGCTCTATTTTGTGGCCAGAATTTGTTTTATACTCTGATGAAGATTTAATTTCCTCATGTTTACCATATCTGAGTAATTGAAATTTCTCATCGTTGAACTTCATATTGTTTTCTGCAGCCCACTGAAAGATTTGGTTGATGTCTGCCTGGAGCTTTGCAGTGTCTGCAATGGAAGACACTGTCATGCAGATTCGGGTGTCATCTGCAAAGGAAGACACGGTGCTGTGGCTGACATCCTTGTCTATGTCGGATATAAGGATGAGGAACAAGATGGGAGCGAGTACTGTGCCTTGTGGAACAGAGCTTTTCACCGTAGCTGCCTCGGACTTTACTCTGTTGACGACTACTCTCTGTGTTCTGTTAGTGAGGAAATTATAGATCCATCGACCGACTTTTCCTGTTATTCCTTTAGCACGCATTTTGTGCGCTATTACGCCATGGTCACACTTGTCGAAGGCTTTTGCAAAGTCTGTATATATTACATCTGCATTCTTTTTGTCTTCTAGTGCATTTAGGACCTTGTCGTAGTGGTCCATTAGTTGAGACAGACAGGAGCGACCTGTTCTAAACCCATGTTCCCCTGGGTTGTGTAACTGATGGGTTTCTAGATGCGTGGTGATCTTGCTTCTTAGGACCCTTTTAAAGATTTTTATGATATGGGATGTTAGTGCTATTGGTCTGTAGTTCTTTGCTGTTGCTTTACTGCCCCCTTTGTGGAGTGGGGCTATGTCTGTTGTTTTTAGTAACTGTGGGACGACCCCCGTGTCCATGCTCCCTCTCCACAGGATGGAAAAGGCTCGTGATAGGGGCTTCTTGCAGTTCTTGATGAACACAGAGTTCCATGAGTCTGGCCCTGGGGCAGAGTGCATGGGCATGTCATTTATCGCCTGTTCGAAGTCATTTGGCGTCAGGATAACATCGGATAGGCTTGTGTTAATCAAATTTTGTGGCTCTCTCATAAAAAATTCATTTTGATCTTCGACTCTCAGTCTGGTTAGCGGCTTGCTAAAAACTGAGTCATATTGGGACTTGAGTAGCTCACTCATTTCCTTGCTGTCATCTGTGTAGGACCCATCTTGTTTAAGTAGGGGCCCAATACTGGACGTTGTTCTCGATTTTGATTTGGCATAGGAGAAGAAATACTTTGGGTTTCTTTCGATTTCATTTATGGCTTTTAGTTCTTCCCGCGATTCCTGACTCCTAAAGGATTCTTTTAGCTTAAGTTCGATGCTTGCTATTTCTCTGACCAGTGTCTCCCTACGCATTTCAGATATATTGACCTCTTTTAGCCGCTCTGTTATTCTTTTCCGTCGCCTGTAAAGGGAGCGCCTGTCTCTTTCTGTTTTACATCTACTCCTCCTTTTTCTTAGAGGAATAAGCCTTGTGCATACATCGAGTGCCACCGAGTTAATCTGTTCTAGGCATAAGTTGGGGTCTGTGTTGCTTAGTATATCTTCCCAGCTTATATCGGTTAGGACTTGGTTTACTTGGTCCCACTTTATGTTTTTGTTATTGAAGTTGAATTTGGTGAATGCTCCCTCGTGACAGTGTGAGATTCACAGAACAGCGTTCATTCTGTTCTCAGTTTGACTCACGAAATAGTAATTACACGATTGCAAACAAACCATACCATGGGTGGGGTTAGAACCAATGATCAGAGAGTCACAAAACTCCAGACCATTGCGTCAGTCACTGGCCCAGCTAGCTGGCCAGTAACTACAGTGGATAACTTATCGCTTATTGAATGCTTCGAAAATAGAACTCTTTTTTCGAACCAACTTTGTCCCTATCATCGAACTCGCCCCTATTTTCGAACTGCCGAGTACCGGACCTGTCCGGCAGCCCACTCTGTCCGTGTCTCCACGCAGGTGCTGTGAGTCAGTCTAGTTTTGCTGATGCTTGAGTGAACACTAACTGCGCTCTCATTCAAACATTTTACGATTATTTCATTATTTAGTGCTTGTGGGACTGCGAAATAAGCTACAATGGGCCCAAAGAAACTTGCTAGTGGTACCCCTGGGGTAAAGAAAGTGAGAAACATCATAGATGTGAAGAAGGAAATAATACAGAAGTGGAATGATGTCCAAGCGGAATGATGTCCAAATGTTTGTGGAGAAGTACCACCCTGAGCAAGCTGAAACAAGCCATCTTTGAAACACATTCAGTGACAGAACCATGTCCCATTTTAGGGAAATCTTAAAGAGGCACCAGAAACAGAGGACCATGGACAGTTATTTTGTGAGACAGGGGTCCAGTGACTCTAAAGCTGGTCCTAGTGGCATTAAAAGACAGAGAAGGGAAATAACCCCAGAGAGGGCTTTACCTGAAGTCCTCATGGAGGGGGATTCTCCTTCCAAACACTAACCCCAACTTCCTCTCTCCTCCTCCCTATCTTCCAGATGCCATCACCAATCTTCAACAAAGGCAAGTAAAATGTTATTTTATATGTTTATTTACATTTATTAATACATAATTGAACACTATATTTGTTGTGTGTACGTAAAACTATAATTAATCTCTATAAAATGTATTTTTTTGTGAATATTTTTGGGTTTTTGGAACAGATTAATTTTATTTCCATTATTTGTTATGGGAAATATTGGTTTGCTTTTCAGACTTTTCGAATTTAGAACTAACTTTTGGAACGGATTAAGTTCGATATTTGAGGTTCCACTGTAATTCTGTTACCAATTCTGTTGCCAGTTCTGTTGAATTAGATGATATTCAAATTTTTATTCAATAAATAAAGAATAGTGATCTGTTTAGCTTCAGAATATTATTAACGATTTATTCTTTAAGAAGGTTAAACCCAAAAGTTAACGTGTGGTTTGGGACAAGTCTCGTTGTGAACCTTAGGACAATTTGCGGCTTCTCGTATTTTACGAGATGTTAGTTAAATATTGGTGTTGCATACTAGAGGGTGACCCTCATTAATGTCGAATATAATATCGCTTTCTGAAAAACTACTCCTAAGGTTGCCTTTTTTTTGCGTTTAATGCGCTATTTAGACCGATCTCCTTAACTAGTTGTCTTTGTAAAACTTTTGAAAGAATGATACTTAACAGACTGTACTACAGAATCAGACACCAACTTTCCCCCTACCTCTATGGGTTCATGAAAGGTAAAAGTGTGCAGAACTGTATTTCCACCTTTCTCACTGCACACACCTCTACTAGTTTTACCACTTGATCTAAAATCTGCATTTGATATCGGAAACAGACCCATTATACTGTGTGAACTAGCCAAAATGAATATTGGTGGTAGCTTACTCTGCTGGATAATAGGATACCTGTCAAATAGAGTATCCTCTGTCCTCTACCAAGGCTTTAGAAGCGAGTCTAAAAGGTCCCTAGGTACACCGCAGGGAGGAGTTCTCGGTCCCATGCTATTTAATATTCTGATTAATGCTCTCCTAAATGCTCCACCTGCCTCACCTACACATACAGCTATAAGCTATGCTGATGATATCATGATCCACACAACAGGACATAAGAAGATGAATATCATTCTTAAAGAAGTTCAAGCAATTTGTAATCGATTAAGCCTCATCATATCTTCAACTAAAAAGAAGATAAAGAAGATATTGCGAGGCAAACGACATGACCGAACCATCTATTTGCAAGGTCAAAACATGATGCTCACCCTGAGATCCTTCTTCTTGAGTGAGGTTTGCAGGTTTCTGTCCCCTAGCCTGTACTCCGTCTGTGGTCTTCTTTGACCTTCCTCAATCTTCATGACTTTGCACTTGACTTGGTATATGTGTGTGTGTGTGTGTGTGTGTGTGTACTCACCTAGTTGTACTCACCTAGTTGAGGTTGCAGGGGTCGAGTCCAAGCTCCTGGCCCGGCCTCTTCACTGGTAGCTACTAGGTCACTCTCCCTGAACCTTGAGCTTTATCATACCTCTGCTTAAAGCTATGTATGGGTCCTGCCTCCACTACATCGCTTCCCAAACTTCCACTTCCTGACTACTCTGTGGCTGAAGAAATACTTCCTAACATCCCTGTGATTCATCTGTGTCTTCAACTTCCAACTGTGTCCCCTTGCTGCTGTGTCCCATCTCTGGAACATCCTGTCTTTGTCCACCTTGTCAATTCCTCTCAGTATTTTGTTTGTCGTTATCATGCCCCCCTATCTCTCCTGTCTTCCAGTGTCGTCAGGTCGATTTCCCTTAACCTCTCCTCGTAGGACATACCCCTTAGCTCTGGGACTAGTCTTGTTGCAAGCCTTTGCACTTTCTCTAGTTTCTTTACGTGCTTGGCTAGGTGTGGGTTCCAAACTGGTGCCGCATACTCTAATATGGGTCTAACGTACACGGTGTACAGGGTCCTGAACGAATCCTTATTAAGATGTCGGAATGCTGTTCTGAGGTTTGCTAGGATCCCATATGCTGCAGCAGTTATTTGGTTGATGTGCGCTTCAGGAGATGTGCCTGGTGTTATACTCACCCCAGGATCTTTTTCCTTGAGTGAAGTTTGTAGTCTCTGGCCCCCCTAAACTGTACTCCGTCAGCGGTCTTCTTTGCCCTTCCTCAATCTTCATGACTTTGCACTTGGTGGGGTTGAACTCCAGGAGCCAATTGCTGAACCAGGTGTGTGTGTGCGTGTGTGTGTGTGTGTGTGTGTGTGTGTGTGTGTGTGTGTGTGTGTGTGTGTGTGTGTACTCACCTAACTGTACTCACCTAATTGTGGTTGCAGGGGTCGAGACTCAGCTCCTGGCCCCGCCTCTTCACCGGCCGCTACTAGGTCCTCTCTTCCCCTGCTCCATGAGCTTCATCATACCTCGTTTTAAAACTATGTATAGTTCCTGCCTCCACTACATCGCTTGCCAGACTTTTCCACTTCCTAACTACTCTATGACTGAAGAAATACTGAAGAAATACAATTGGAAGCTGAAGACTCATCCGAGTCTTCAGCTTAGAATTGTGACCCCCTTGTTTCTGTGTCCCATCTCTTGAACATCCTGTCTCTGTCCACCTTGTCCATTCCACACAGTATTTTGTATGTCGTTATCATGTCTCCCCTGACCCTCCTGTCCTCCAGTGTTGTCAGACCGATTTCCCTTAACCTTTCTTCATAGGACATTTTCCTTAGCTCTGGAACTAGCCTTGTTGCAAACCTTTGCACTTTCTCTAATTTCTTGACGTGTTTGACCAGATGTGGGTTCCAAACTGGTGCTGCGTACTCCAATATGGGCCTGACGTACACAGTGTACAAAGTCTTGAACGATTCTTTACTGAGGTACAGGAATGCTATTCTCAGGTTTGCCAAGCGCCTATGTACTGCAGCAGTTATCTGTTAAATTAGACACATGTGCAACTCTTGGGTATCTTTATTGAGGAAACGTTTCGCCACACAGTGGCTTCATCAGTTCATACAAAGGATAAACTTGAAGAACAGGAGGAGAATGAGGTAATCAGTCCCTCAACCTTGAGTCGATGTGGTCAGTCCATCAATCTTGAATAGAATACGGCATATGAGCGGAGAAGCAGCTTATAAACCGTATGGCAGGAGAGGTGCAGCAGTGGTAGGTGGTGTCACATTTGTCCAATGTGGAAGTAGGTCGTGCCCAAGGGTTAGGCAAGCGAAGAATTCCCAAGTATTAAGATCCCAAGAAGTTGCAGTGTCTGACAGGATTGTAGATACCCAAGAGTTGCACATGTGTCTAATTTAACAACGTGTCGGCTCTTTGAACCATTCATCTACAAGCAGTTATCTGGTTAATGTGTACTTCTGGCGATGTACTCGGTATTATACTCACTCCTAAGTCTTTCTCCTTGAATGAGGTTTGCAGCCTTTGGCCTCCTAGCCTATACTCTGTCTGCGGTCTTCTTTGCCCTCCTCCGATCTTCATGACTTTGCATTTGGTGGGGTTAAATTCTAGGAGCCAGTTTCGGGACCACACATCCAGCCTGTCCAGGTCTCTTTGTAGACCTGTCTGGTCCACATCTGATTAAATTCTCCTCATTAACTTCACGTCATCTGCAAACAGGGACATTTCTGGATCTATCCCTTCCGTCATGTCATTCACATATACCAGGAATAGCACTGGTCCCAGGACTGACCCCTGTGGGACCCCGCTCGTCACAGGCGCCCACTGTGATACCTCACCTCATCACGGACCATGACTCACTGTTGCCTCCCTGTTAGGTATTCTCTGATCCATTGCAGTGCCCTTCCTGTTATACGTGCCTGTTCCTCTAGCTTCTGTACTAATCTCTTGTGAGGAACTGTGTCGAAGGCCTTATTGCAGTCCAAGAAAATGCAATCAACCCACCCCTCCCTCTCATTTCTTACTTCAGTTACCTTGTCATAAAACTCTAGTAGGTTTGTGACACAGGATTTGCCTTCCATGAATCCGTGCTGGCTGTCGTTTATAATCTTGTTCTGCTCCAGGTGCTCTACTGCTCTCCTCCTGATAATCTTTTCCAAGACTTTGCATACTATACATGTCAGTGACACTTGTCTATAATTTAGTGCTTCATTTCTGTCTCCCTTCTTAAAGATGGGGACTACATTTGCCTTCTTCCATATTTCAGGTAGTTGCCCAGCTTCTAGGGAAGTGTTGAAGATTTTGGTTAGTGGCACATGTAATGTCCTTGCTCCCTCTCTAAGGACCCATGGAGAGATGTTGTCTGGTCCCACCGCCTTTGAGGTATCAAGGTCACTTAGGAGCTTCTCCACCTCCTCCTCAGTTGTGTGTAATTCATCCAACACTTGTTGGTATATCCCTTGTTGGTGTACCCCACTGTTTTGTCTTCCTATTGTCCCTTCAGCCTCCACTGTAAATACTTCCTGAAATCTCATGTTGAGCTCCTCACATACCTCCTGGTCGTTTCTTGTGAGCTCCCCATCTTCCTTCCTCAGCCTGATTACCTGGTCCTTGACTGTTGTCTTCCTTCTGATGTGGCTGTAGAGTAGTTTTGGATCAGACTTGACTTTTGATGCTGTCATTTTCATACTGCCACTGTGCCTCCCTCCTTACCTGAGCATACTCGTTTCTGGCTCGTCGACTAATCTCTTTATTCTTCTGAGTCCTTTGCTTTCTGTACTTTTTCCTTTCTCTAGAGTACTTAGTTTTTGCCTCACTGCACCTTCGGGTAAACCAAGAGCTTGTTCTGTCCTTCCCATTATTTCTGTTACCCTTGGGAACAAACCTTTCCTCTGCCTTCTTGCATTTTGTTGTTACAAAGTCCATCATTTCGTTTACTGATTTTCCTACCAACTCCTGTTCCCACTGAACCTCCTGCAGGAAGATCCTCATTCCTGTGTAGTCCCCCCTTTTATAGTTTAGCTTTTCCCTTTCTACTTCTGTTACCCTCTCCACTTTTAGCTCCACGATGTATTCAAAGCTCATAACTACGTGGTCACTAGCTCCAAGGAGCCTTTCATATGTGATGTGCTCAATGTCTGAGCTACTCAGGGTGAACACGAGGTCCAGTCTTGCTGGTTCATCCTCCCCTCTCTCTCTCTGGTAGTATCCCTAACATGTTGTTGCATGAGATTTGCCAACACCACATCCATTATCTTGGCTCTCCATGTTTCAGGACTCCCACATGGCTTCAGGTTTTCCCAATCTTCCTGTGATTGAAGTCGCCCATGACCAGTAACTTCACTCTACTTGAGTGAGCCCTTCTTGCCACCTCAGCTAGAGTGTCCACCATTGCTCTGTTGCACTCATCATATTCCTCTCTTGACCTCCTGCAGTTCTGTGGTGGGTTATACATCACTGCAATGACTACCTTGTGTTCCCCTGACTGAACAGTACCTACTATGTAATCCATTTCTCCAATCTCATCCATACCTTCTATTTCTTGATAACCCCACCAGTTTTTTATTAGTAGTGCAACCCCTCCTACCCCCTGCTCCTTCTGTCCTTCCTCAGGATCTGATATCCGGGTGGGAAGATTGCATCTGTTATTATCCCAGTGAATTTTGTTTCTGTAACCGCTACGATGTCTGGGGACATCTCCTTGATTCTTTCATGCCACGCCTCACATTTATTCATTATTCCATCTGCGTTCGTGTACCAAACCTTCAACTTCTTTTCAATAACTGTGGTCTGGGGAGAGAGGTGGATTAGGGGGAGCAGATGCCCTGGCAGGGGCCTATAGGGGGTTGGTGTCAGGGTGGGGTCTGTGGCATGGGGTGTGGGGGCAGAGGGCCTATCTGGGGTTTCAGTGGGGGTGGGGGTGGTGCTGAGGGGGATGGGGGAAGAGGGCCTATAGGGGGTTACATTGGGGGAGGGGGTTGTAGTGAGGGGGATGGGGATAGAGGGTACAGTGTGTGGGTTGCTGTGGGTTACTGTGAGGGTGGGGTTTGTGGTGAGGGGGATGGGGGGAGAGGGTACATTGTGTGGGTTACTGTGGGTTTCTGTAGGGGTGGGGTTTGAGCTGAGGGGGATGCGCGGGTTACTGAGGGTTACTGTGGGGGTTGGGTTTATGCAGAGGGGGATGTGTGGGTTACTGTGGGTTTCTGTGGGGGTGGGGTTTGTGCTGAGCGGGATGGGAGCAGAGGGTACATTGAGTGGATTTTGGGTTAGGTTGTTTGATTGCTTTGTTACTGCCATGGTTGTGTTCCTTCTGTGGGTGGTACTGGAGGGGGTTGTGTTTGTTCTTCCACGTGGGCCTGATTTCTCCTGCTCTCCACCTTCCTTGCCTCACATTCCTCCTTGCGATGTTGCATCCTCTCTTTCAGTGTCATCCTTTCTTCTTGTGTTCTGTCTCGGTCGAGGTACACACTCCGGAACATCTGATTGTCTCTTAGGCGTGCTTTCTCCTGCAGGATCCGGTTTCGAGCTGACTCTGCCTTGAAAATCACTTTGACTGGACGTTTTTTTCCCCTCACAAACCACCCAATTCTCTGAAAATTTGTCAGCTGGGTCATGTCATCCTCTCCTATTGCTTTCATGATGCTTTCAATCGTTTCTTTCTCCTCCTGTTTCCTTGCCTCGTAAGTTTCCCCATTTACATCTTGGAGCCCATAGACAAAAATGGCCCTCTCCCTTTCATTCTCAGACTGTGCTTCCCTGATCATCCTCTGATTCAAATTAGTTCCTGCCATTGACGCAATGCTTCTTACTGTCTCTTCCCTATCTGGTGTCCCTCTGCTTATTTGTTCCTGGACATGGCAGTTGTCTGTTAGAGCCTCTGTTTATAGCTTAGCTCCTTCATTGACTTTAGTCCCTTCATTAGTTCTTGCGTTCTCCCTGCCTTTTCCCAGGCCCCTCTTTGGTCCGATAGAGTCAGCGTGTAGAGTATATCTCCTTTGTCCCCTACTGTCCCCTCATCGTTGACTGATGTAGTAGCTCTTGGTGTCATGGCTGTACTGTCCTTTGGTTCTCTAGGTTGTTTCAGACCCTTTAGCTCTTCTACTAAGCTCTGTACCATAGCTTCAGCTGCTGTGATTTGTAATTCCCATTTCCTGCTATCCTCAGCTATTTTCTCTTCCATTTTCTTGCTGATCTCTTCCAGCCTCCTCCCCCACTCCTCCTCTCTTCGCGTGAGCTTTGCCTCCCAGGTCCACCACTCGCTTCATCCACCATTCCTCTGGTTCTCCGTCCTGGTTTTTGGTGTCCCATGTTTCTTTTTCACAGAAGGAAGAGCTTATGCCAAGAGTGCTGTGGAGGGAGGTGTTTGTTGTGGGGAGGAAGGGGAGTGTTTGTTGCGGGGAGAAGGGAGGGGAAAAGGAAAGTGAGTTGGAGGGGGACAGCAGCAGTGGGAAGAGAGATGGGGGGAAGACTAAGGGGGACAGGGGGAATAGCAATGGGGGGAGGGGAGTAGAAGGAGTAGGGAGGATGAGAAGGAAGATGAAGAGGGAGAGAAGTGGGATAAAGAGAGACAGGGAGTGTGGTTGAGTGTGAATTAGAGAGAGGGGGGGGGAGTCAGAGTGTGTGGAATATGTGAGTTGGGGAAGATCAGCCTTTAGTGTGCTTGCAGGCCTCGGAGGAGAGGGGAGAGGGAGGAGGAGAAGGAAGAAGAGGTGAGTGGAGAGATGGAGGAGGTATAGGAGGAGGATGATAGAGAGAGACAGAGTGTTTGAGTGTGAGCTAGAGGGTTAGAGAAAGAGGACGAGGAGGATAGAGAGAGATAGAGAGTATGGTTGAGTGTGAGTTAGAGAGGGAGAGAGAGAGAGGGGGGAGGGGAGTGTTAGTGTGTGTGGGGCCTAGGAGGCGAGGGGAGAGGGAGGGGGAGATTGGAGGGTAGGTGGGGGGATGATGGAGGAGGTATAGTAGGAGGAGCAGGAGGAAGAAGGGAGGGAAAGAGAATAGTAGGGGAGGATGGTAGGGAGAAAGGGGGGAGGTGGGGGGTAAGATGGAGGAGGTATAGGAGGAGGAGCAGGAGGAGGAAGGGAGGGAAAAAGAGAGGGAGAGAGGGAAAGAGAGGGGTAGGGGAGGGTAGGGTGTGTGTGTGTGTGTACTCACCTAATTGTACTCGCCTAATTGTGGTTGCAGGGGTCGAGACTCAGCTCCTGGCCCTGCCTCTTCACTGATCGCTACTAGGTCCTCTCCCTCTCTGCTTCCTGAGCTTTGTCATACCTCTTCTTAAAACTATGTATGGTTCCTGCCTCCACTACTTCACTTGCTAGGCTATTCCACTTCCTGACGACCCTATGACTGAAGAAATACTTCCTAACGTCCCTGTGACTCGTCTGAGTCTTCAGCTTCCAATTGTGACCCCTTGTTTCTGTGTCCCCTCTCTGGAACATCCTGTGTCTCTGTCCACCTTGTCTATTCCCCGCAGTATCTTGTATGTCGTTATCATGTCTCTGCTGACCCTTCTGTCCTCCAGTGTCGTCAGTCCAATTTCCCTCAACCTTTCCTCGTACGACGTTCCCCTGAGCTCTGGAACTAGCCTTGTTGCAAACCTTTGTACTTTCTCTAACTTCTTGACGTGCTTGACCAGGTGTGGGTTCCAGACTGGTGCTGC
>NC_091364.1:22124190-22191690 GCF_038502225.1 Cherax quadricarinatus | reverse complement strand
CAACCTTGAAGACGGGTTGTAGAGTGTTGAGCTAACGTCTTCTCCCATCCATCCTTCTTTGAGCACCCGAAGAGGACCTCGTACATTGTGCCCAAAGATCAGCTCAAACGGACTATACCCTGTAGACTCTTGCACCGTCTCTCGTACTGACAACAGCAACAAAGGTAGTGATTTATCCCAGTCTGTAGGAAAGTGCATGCAAAAAGTTCTCATCATTGTTTTTAATGTCTGATGGAATCTTTCCAAGGCGCCTTGGGACTGAGGATGATAGGCAGTGGATAAGTTGTGGATTATCCCTAACCTAGTTAATACTTCCCTAAATGCTTTGGCAGTAAAGTTAGTACCTTGATCACTTTGAATAGTTTTAGGAATGCCAAAACAAGAAATGAATTTTGTTAAAGCTTTGAGAATAGCTTTAGTATTAATACTATGCATGGGAATTGCTTCAGGGTACCTCGTTACTTTATCCATAATCGTAAATAAATACTGATTTCCAGACTTTGACCTAGGTAGTGGACCTACACAATCTATAATTAAATCTGCAAAAGGTTCTCCATCAGCAGGTATAGGTTGGAGAGGTGCAGGTTTAATGGAATGTCCAGGTTTCCCAACTTGCTGACATTCTCGGCAACACCTAATATGATTCTCCACATCTTTCTTTAATTTTGCTCAATAAAATTCTTTTGTGATTCTATACAAGGTTTTTGTAATTCCTGAGTGACCTCCTAATGACGTATTATGAGCTATATTTAATATTTGAGGTCTATACTTTGTTGGAACTACTAACCTGTTTAAACAATTGCCGGCCCTCTATCTCCTTACCAGTCTCAGTGCAAATCAAATAATCTTTTTTAACTTCATACTTGACCGGATGACCCAAAGAGGATTTACCCATGGCTGCCTGAAAAGCGAATTTTAAAGAAGGGTCCTTTCGTTGTTCCTCCCGGAAGGACAGTCCCTCGGGCATGGAAACAGAGACATCTGGCAATCCTGCAACCTGGGAATAGGAAGGCTTGATCGGGGTCTTTTCACTTGATTTACGAGGCTCCGGCCGGTGTGCCTCATAAAACAACGTGGCTATTCCGAGATCGGAGTCGTCCAAGGATAGGTCAACATTCTCTCCAGACAACCCTTCGGATGTTGCCCGAGTTATGGCCAACACCGGAGAAGAATTAATCATTATAGGTTCAGGACATGAACTAACAGTAGTAATGTTATTACCCAGTAATAACATGGCATCTTTCATGGGGAATCCTTTTGAGACACCTACAGTCAAGTACCCAGTGTAATATTTGCACTGTACATAAATTTTATGCAAAGGAACAGAATATATAGCTCCTCCAAATGCTTCAAATAAAACAGAGGAATTCAAAGAAGTATTCTCTGAAAGGGGTAATATTCCTTCTCTTACAAGTGAGCAATATGCTCCAGTATCTCTAAAGGTCTTTACTTTAATTGTTTCTGAGTTTTCCTGAAGGGAAATAAGACTCTTGCAATAATAAGGGGCCATACCTTTTTCTACTTCTCTAGGGGACATGTTACTAGGGATATTAGAGATTTTCCCAATGGGTTGGGGTTTATGGGGGCAGTTGGGACGGATGTGACCTACTTTGTTGCAGAGGAAGCAGACGACAGGCTTGCCCTTTACTCCCTGTTGACGTTGCAAATGGTGTCGTTCTGGCTGGTGTCTCTCTGGATACTGTTGTCGAGATGCACCATGAGTAGTTTGCCTCTTCGCAGGTGGACCATATGTTGAGAAGCGTGGCTCACCAGGTGACTTAGTTGGCTGACGTAGACGTTCTCCCTCCGGCTGGCACTTCATTCTCCAAGGTTGACGATCTCTGCTCATGCCAGGCTGTTGGAAAGAGAGACGGGACAGCTCGGACAAGGAGCGTTTAGTTTCGAAGGTATCAGCCAACCTGGCTGCCTCCAATGCAGTGGTTAAGTCACGATCCTGCAGAAAGACTCGAACCTCTGGTCCCACAGACTCCAGCAGGTTATCAGTCAGAATAAGCTGCACTAGCTCGTCACAGGTAGAGACACCACTTGCTTTATACCAGCTGGTAAAAGCTTTGGTTTGCTGTCTCACATAGTCCACTAGGGATTGACCAAGCTGTCGTCTGCCCAGCTTAAAATTTCGTTTGTATTTGGCTGGGATACATGTATATGCTCCCAACACTGTGGTCTTCACTACTTGATAATCAGAAAATTCAATGTCATTTAATACTGTTGTGAATTCTTGTGCCTTACCCAATAATGCTGTATGAACCAACGATGTCCAATGCTTTTCGAAGCTTTCGAAAAATTGTTCTGGTTCGGCCTCATTGAAGCGGGGAACAAGCTGTACTGTTTTTTGTAAACTAAAATCATTTACAGAATGCGAAAACTGCCTCCTTTCTCTTTCCCTATCAAATTCTTCCCTTGCGAATGCTCTCTGTTCCCTAGTTTGCTCAAGATTGATTTTTGCCAGCTCAAGTGCCAACGACGCTGATTCACCCTGAGACAACCCAGCTGCACTATACTAACCATTTTGCTCCGTAGGTGTATCATCTTCCTCCTGCGAGAACGTAGGAGATTTTGCCCTAGCTCCCGTAGAGGGAGGAGTCTGATGTGCCATCTCTTCTTCTATAAGTTTGTCAGCAATCAGTGAACGCAGTTGCGCAGCTGTGAGAGTGCGTTTGTAGGGAATGCCAATGGAACGAGCAATTTGCCAACAACGCTGTAGGGACAATTTAGGTAGGTTATGCAAAGTATATGCCGACACCAGACGTCTGACTCGTCTAGGTGGCATAAGTTATTCGCTATGCACAGTACGATTGCAGAATACCCCAACGTAACACGTTAATTTGCAGAACACGCTTAGCTATGCACAGTACGATTGCAGAATACGCATACAAGCAAAGCTGACTGCAAAATTGTCCACACCGAACAGACTAGTAACAACTGACACGCAAAATTTGTAAAGCAATGCCAGACAGCTACACTGTTCTAGAAGATTGACCGTAGCGAAGCGAGCACACCGAACAAGCTATTAGCGAGCTGTTGAACGATCACACAATAGCAAGGCTGATCATAAAGGAACTGACACGCAAAATTTGTAAAGCAATGCCAGACAGCAAGCTGCACAATGTCCCTGCCCCTCAAGGAAGGTTCCTTGATGTTGGTGAGGGGCTCTTGATTTAGGGAATTGGATCTGTGCTCCAGTTCCCCGAATTAAGCCTGAATGCCTTCCACATCCCCCCCCCCAGGCGCTGTATAATCCTCCGGGTTTAGCGCTTCCCCCTTGATTATAATAATAATAATAACAATGTCCCTGCTACGAGCTTCACCCTAAACTCAACCGTTTCTCTAAGTCCAGCTCCAGCTCTCGGACAGGCTACCCATATTACAACCCAGGATTCCAAATGGCCTGTTATCCCGGGTGAAATGGGAGCAAAATAAACACAGCAGAAAAAGTTTAGACTTATATTATCCTTCAAGAATTTATAACAGCAATATGTACACTATGTACAGTGATAAGTATAGTGCACTCCACGGTAAGCAAGGCAGAAATAGAAGCCACAAGATAGCAGACCGTGCTTCAACCAGCTCTAGAATGGGAATGACAAGGGCAGACAGGAGAGCGGTACCCACATAACCTCTGCGATTGCCAAAACCATCTTCTTATTGGCTAGAACCTGGTCACTAGTTGAACGACGGGGCCCCATCATTAACTCTTAGCAACCTGGTTTGATACAACCTGGTTCGCTGGTTGGGGTGATAGCCTGTAAATGAGGGTGTGTACATGCGCCGAATAAAGGTTACGTACTCTTTGCATGCCACAACCACCAACACTACAACCAACACTACCACCAACACTACCACCAACACTACCACCAACACTACCACCAACACTACCACCAACACTACCACTGTGGCATGCAGAGAGTATGTAACCTTTATTCGGCGCATGTACACACCCTCATTTACAGGCTATCTCCCCCAACCAGCGAACCAGGTTGCTAAGAGTTGATGATGGGGCCCCATCGTTCAACTAGTGACCAGGTTCTAGCCAATAAGAAGATGGTTTTGGCAATCGCAGAGGTTATGTGGGTACCGCTCTCCTGTCTGCCCTTGTCATTCCCATTCTAGAGCTGGTTGAAGCACGGTCTGCTATCTTGTGGCTTCTATTTCTGCCTTGCTTACCGTGGAGTGCACTATACTTATCACTGTACATAGTGTACATATTGCTGTTCTAAATTGGTGAAGGATAATATAAGTCTAAACTTTTTCTGCTGTGTTTATTTTGCTCCCATTACTCCCGGGATAACAGGCCATTTGGAAAAGTGGGTTGTAATATGGGTAGCCTGTCCGAGAGCTGGAGCTGGACTTAGAGAAACGGTTGAGCTTAGGGTGAAGCTCGTAGCAGGAACATTGTGGAGCTTGCTGTCTGGCATTGCTTTACAAATTTTGCGTGTCAGTTGCTTTATGGTCAGCCTTGCTATTGTGTGATCTTTCAACAGCTCGCTACTAGCTTGTTCGGTGTGCTCGCTTCGCTACGGTCAATCTTCTAGAACAGTGTAGATGTCTGGCATTGCTTTACAAATTTTGCGTGTCAGTTGTTACTAGCCTGTTCGGTGTGGAGAATTTTGCAGTCTGCTTTGCTTGTATGAGTATTCTGCAATTATACTGTGCATAGCTAAGCGTGTTCTGCAAATTAACGTGTTACGTTGGGGAATTCTGCAATCGTACTGTGCATAGCGAATAAGACTTAAGAAATCGTAATGACACGATTGCAAATAAACCATACCCCCGGCCGGGATTGAACCCGCGGTCATAGAGACTCTATGACCGCGGGTTCAATCCCGGCCGGGGGTATGGTTCATAGCGAATAACTTATGCCACCTAGACGAGTCAGACGTCTGGTGTCGGCATATAGTTTGCATAACCTACCTAAATTGTCCCTACAGCGTTGTTGGCAAATTGCTCGTTCCATTGGCATTAAATACAAACGCACTCTCACAACTGCGCAACTGCGTTCACTGATTGCTGACAAACTTATAGAAGAAGAGATGGCACATCAGACTCCTCCCTCTACGGGAGCTAGGGCAAAAACTACTATGTTCTCGCAGGAGGAAGATGATACACCTACGGAGCAAAATGGTCAGTATAGTGCAGCTGGGTTGTCTCAGGGTGAATCAGCGTCGTTGGCACTTGAGCTGGCAAAAATCAATCTTGAGCAAACAAGGGAACAGAGAGCATTCGCAAGGGAAGAATTTTATAGGTGTTACAAAACTCGTCTTCTTAACCTTCTCCAATGGTATTGCAGAGTGTTAAGGTAGCATTCTTGTTGAACATATGGCCTGTTTACGGTTCTGCAACAATAACTTTTAATAAGTATTCAGGATTACAAAACAAATAAGTACAATTTAGAATCTTTACTAGTAGAGTTTTGGCTTAATGCATGATTATAATGTTAGGATTAACATAAAATAAGGAGTTTAACTCTTACATTTCTCTTGGTACGTACTAGTACATTGATGTGAATAAATGAACCTCTTGAGGTTGAGCTTTGCACTAAAATCACCAATAATATGCATCTATAATGGTTATTAAGACCTAGCCACAAAGTAACTTACAATGGTTATAAAGACTTATCTGAACTATCAATTCAGAGTATACAGGAACTCGTAAGTGACGGACTTAGTCTCATTTTCATCCAACATGACTAAGAATAGCTTAGACCACAAATTAACATCAAAAGGCCAACAAGGCTTGTCCATTCAAATTAACATCAAAAGGCCAACAAGGCTTCTCCTTTCAAATTAACATCAAAAGGCCAACAAGGCTTGTCCATTCAACTGAAAGATTAATTCTTTAGAGTATAAATAACTCGAAAGTGACAAGCTTAAGAAAGGAAGTCAGTCATGAAAGAAAAACGACCACAAGAGAGAACTTGACATGTCTCTTATGAGAGGTCAATGAGTGAGGTATGCTCCCTTGGCTATGCAAGCCCAAACTAGAAGTGGGAATGCTAGTCAGAGTGTGAAGGACATACTCTCAGCGAGTGCTGTAAAACTACTCAGAGCAAGGGTTGTGAACCTTCTCTGAGCAGGTGCTGTAAACCTACTGACGGTACCACTGAGTGTAAGCCAATGTCAGGTTGGTCACGTGACTGAGGGAGACCTCAGCACCTGCACTGCTAACCGGCACTTAATATTAAAGCGTAACAAAACATAATATAATACATACAATATTAGCATTAATATTTGCCTTAACATATATACATGTATTATAAAATAAAGGGGCTTATCCAATTATAAAATAAAACGGGTATGGCCATACTCGTAACAATAGGGAAAGAGAAAGGAGGCAGTTTTCGCATTTTGTAAATGATTTTAGTTTACAAAAAGCAGTACAGCTTGTTCCCCGCTTCAATGAAGCCGAACCAGAACAATTTTTCGAAAGCTTCGAAAATCAGGCTCGAGCCTTGAGGTGGCCGGAACAGCATTGGGCATCGTTGGTTCATACAGCATTATTGGGTAAGGCACAGGAATTTACGTCAGTATTAAATGACGCTGAATTTTCTGATTATCAAGTAGTGAAGACCACAGTGTTGGGAGCATCTACATGTATCCCAGCCAAATATAGAAAGAATATAAATTAAGCAGGCGGCAGCTTAGTCAATCCCTAGTGGACTTTGTGAGACAGCAAACCAAAGCTTTTACCAGCTGGTATAAAGCAAGTGGTGTCTCTACCTTTGAGGAGCTGGTGCAGCTTATTCTGATTGATAACCTGCTGGAGTCTGTGGGACCAGAGGTTCGAGTCTTTCTGCAGGATCGTGACTTAACCACTGCATTGGAGGCAGCCAGGTTGGCTGATACCTTCGAAACTAACCGCTCCTTGTCCGAGCGGTCCCGTCTCTCTTTTCAACAGCCTGGCATGAGCAGAGATCGTCAACCTTGGAGAATGAAGTGCCAGCCGGAGGGAGAACGTCTACGTCAGCCAACTAAGTCACCTGGTGAGCCACGCTTCTCAACTTATGGTCCACCTGCGGAGAGGCAAACTACTCATGGTGCATCTCGACAACAATATCCAGAGAGACACCAGCCAGAACGACACCATTTGCAACGTCAGCAGGGAGTAAAGGGCAAGCCTGTCGTCTGCTTCCTCTGCAACAAAGTATGTCACATCCGTCCCAACTGCCCCCATAAACCCCAACCCATTGGGAAAATCTCTAATATCCCTAGTAACATGTCCCCTAGAGAAGTAGAAAAAGGTATGGCCCCTTATTATTGCAAGAGTCTTATTTCCCTTCAGGAAAACTCAGAAACAATTGAAGTAAAGACCTTTAGAGATACTGGAGCATATTGCTCACTTGTAAGAGAAGGAATATTACCCCTTTCAGAGAACACTTCCTTGAATTCCTCTGTTTTATTGGAAGCATTTGGAGGATCTATATATTCTGTTCCTTTGCATAAAATTTATGTATAGTGCAAATATTACACTGGGTACTTGACTGTAGGTGTCTCAAAAGGATTTCCCATGAAAGATGCCATGTTATTACTGGGTAATAACACTACTGTTAGTGCGTGTCCTGAACCTATAATGATTAATTCTTCTCCGGTGTTGGCCATAACTTGGGCAACATCCCAAGGGTTGTCTGGAGGGAATGTTGACCTATCCTTGGACGACTCCGATCTCGGAATAGCCACGTTGTTTTATGAGGCACACCGGCCGGAGCCTCGTAAATCAAGTGAACAGACCCCGATCAAGCCTTCCTATTCCCAGGTTGCAGGATTGCCAGATGTCTCTGTTTCCATGCCCGAGGGACTGTCCTTCCGGGAGGAACAACGAAAGAACCCTTCTTTAAAATTCGCTTTTCAGGCAGCCATGGGCAAATCCTCTTTGGGTCATCTGGTCAAGTATGAAGTTAAAAACAATTATTTGATCTGCACTGAGACTGGTAAGGAGATAGAGGGCCAGCAATTGTATGACAGGTTAGTGGTTCCAACCAAGTTTAGACCTCAAATATTAAATATAGCTCATAATACTTCATTAGGAGGTCACTTAGGAATTACAAAAACCTTGTATAGAATCACAAAAGAATTTTATTGGCCAAAATTAAAGAAAGATGTGAAGAATCATATTAGGTGTTGCCGAGAATGTCAGCAAGTAGGGAAACCTGGACATTCCATTAAACCTGCACCTCTCCAACCTATACCTGCTGATGGAGAACGTTTTGCAGATTTAATTATAGATTGTGTAGGTCCACTACGTAGGTCAAAGTCTGGAAATCAATATTTATTTACGATTATGGATAAAGTAACCAGATACCCTGAAGCAATTCCCATGCGTAGTATTAATACTAAAGCTATTCTCAAAGCTTTAACCAAATTCATTTCTTGTTTTGGCATTCCTAAAACTATTCAAAGTGATCAAGGTACTAACTTCACTGCCAAAGCATTTAGGGAAGTATTAACTAGGTTAGGGATAATCCACAACTTATCCACTGCCTATCATCCTCAGTCCCAAGGCGCTTTGGAAAGATTCCATCAGACATTAAAAACAATGATGAGAACTTTTTGCATGCACTTTCCTACAGACTGGGATGAATCACTACCTTTGTTGCTGTTCTCAGTACGAGAGACGGTGCAAGAGTCTACAGGGTATATTCCGTTTGAGCTGATCTTTGGGCACAATGTACGAGGTCCTCTTCGGGTGCTCAAAGAAGGATGTATGGGAGAAGACGTTAGCTCAACACTCTACAACCCGTCTTCAAGGTTGCAGGTGGCACGTCAGTTAGCCAAGGCTAACCTAAAGACAGCTCAAAGTAAGATGAAACAGAGGTATGACAGAAGTGAACAATTCTGCTCCTTCCATCCAGGAGACAAGGTGTTGGTGAAGGAACCTATACCTTGTTTCAATGTAAACTTTGTGCAGAGGTACTTTTATAACAGCCCCACCATAGGCTTCTAACGATGCATCTATCTTGCAATAGGTATCATCAGTTATGGGCAGTACATCTTCTCTTAATAACGAGAGACAATTGCCAGTGTCTCTGAAAGTAATTATCTCAGATGTGATTCATCTAATCCTACTTTACCTCTCGAAAAGTAAGGACTCATTGCTGAACGAATCTTTTCGTCAGATATACTTTCTGACGCTAGTCATCTATCCTGAGTAATATTATCTAAAACAGTAGGATCAGAGGTATTACTAGGATTTTGGTGCCTTTGTTGCTCAGAAGAGGATACGACTTGTGAGGGTGTACCAGCCGTATGACTGCTTCTTGTATCTCTTTCTAACTTATAGCAATACTCTCTAGCATGTCCTTTTCTGTTACAATAGGTACATTTATCTTTCTTCTTCTTGTTATCAGACTTCTGTCTAGGCACAGAGACAGATTCAGGATTGTGAGTTTTCCTGGTAAAGGTACGAGAAGTTACAGTAGCAAGTACATCAGGCCGGCAATGAGCAGCCGATTTAGGTTGCCAGCTTCTAGGACAATTTTTAGTTATCTTGTTTCTCTGTGTTTGTGAGAAATCTCGTAATTGTCTGCTAATGCTGCAGTTTCCAGAATATCCGAGGTAGTATGATCGATTAGATATTCTTGTATGTCCACAGACATACAGTTGTTAAACTCTTCGTGAAGTAACAATTGAACAAGGCTGTCGTAGTTATTACATTTCGCAGATCTACTCCATCTCTAAAATGCAACTTTTTTTCTCACGAGAAAACTCTACACAAGTTTGATCTTGTCGTCGTTGTAACGTACGAAATACACATTGATAACTTACAGGCAACAAGTTATATGCCTCTAGAATAGTTTGCTTGACAGCGTCATAACTAATGTACTTGGCAAATGGTAAAGCAGCAGTACAAGTTTGTGCTCTTCCTGTCAAAGTTGTGTGCAACAAGGTAGCCCAGTGCTTATGTGGCCGGTTCATAGCACGTGCCTGGTTCTCAAACACATCAAAATAGGTGTCTAAGTCACTTTCAAAAAACTTAGGAACCATGGATGCAGCTTTCTGCACATTAAATGTGTCCTGTGGTCTATCAGTCTGTTGTCTTCCGAGGCAAACATTTTTCTCTCTGGAAATCTTCTTCGTTCAGTGTCCTCTGTGCCTCTATTTGTGCAGTCTGCAACATAATGAGGCGTTCCAACCTCTCAAATTGTTCCTCAGGGATAGGACCAGTGGGTAATGGAGGAGTAAGGAATCTAACGAATGAGACTGGATGGTCTTTAGTTCTGACACCTCGTCCAGCTGTCCCTAGAGAGTCTAGATCTGGTCTAGGATAAGTAGATACAGGTGTAGCATACATGGTACTAGTATGAGGCTGAGTCATACTACCAGCTACACTCTGTACTATTGTGTCAGTGAGGCGGGAAGGTGTGAGCGAGAACAAAATTTCATTAGGCTCAGACACTTCTGCCATAGTTGCTCTTTCTTCTAAGTCATCAAATAGAGTCATACTTCCTAATTGTGACACTAGGCTTTCTGTATCTGAATCATAATCAGACATCTCTGTAAGAGCAGGAAACAATATATCTTTAATTAACGCTCAGACAGTTTCTCTGGTGTAATTCCTGTTATACGTCACACCGAGATACTTGGCTACTTGCCAACACGTCTGAAGTTTTAATGTACTTAACTCAGACAAAGTCAGAGTGTCAATTAATTGTTTCACTTTGGCATACATCACGAAAATAAATGTTCTATGAGAGAGTGATTATGGGAAACTATAATCCTAATAGGAATTTTAGTGTTGGTTGTCTTAGAGCTAGAGCTCATAAACAGTATTTCCATCTCCTTGGATCAAGAGACTCAGTCAGGTACATACATCCACCTAGAATGTTTTACAAGACAAAACTCAAAGTCTTCAGATTAGGAAAGTACTCAAAGTGTTTGAATAACTATGGTCAAACTGGACAATTTATCCAACACCTTGGATCAAGAGCATCCCGGACGGGCCCCCATTTGTTACAAAAAACGCGATTTCTAAAAAGCTTAGAGATCTCCAGTGAATACTAGAAAGGACTGCCCTTCTAGCATCCAGCCTGTTACTGGGTTTTTGTAACAATTAGAATTCAATAAGAATTAATAGTGCTTCAGGATTACAACTGGTAGGCTACTAACTAGAGAAATTAAAATTTAATAAATTTATTAATAATTAAGTTGTCTAGGCATATATCAAATTAAATTAAATCAATATCAACTATAAGAATAAGAATAATCACTTCTCTCATGTACAGTATTATTGTGCTGAAAGCACATATCACATTTATAATTCTTAAGTATCGTCTGGTACATAAACATTTAATAATACAATATACAAATAAGTTTATGTGTATGTGTGTAAGTGCTCTAAGTAGTTCGCTATGTCTCACGACTCAACTAGACTTAAACAAGTGACTGACAAAGTCCTCAAATAAACTAACTTCTTGACTAACTGGCAGTCAGAACAGTCTGCTTGAACAATAAAAAGAATGCTAAGCCCAATAGCAATATAACAAGCAACTGCGACACAATCAGGATCAAGGAGATAATATAACCACAGCTAGTAGGGACCATCTGCAGATTCTCCCAAAAGTCACAAAACTCCCATACTACTGAATCTAAGTTCAGCATAAGAAAATCCCTGACTGTGACAGTATACAGATACCAGTACAAGTTAGGTCAGAAGCTACAGCTCAGGACCTGAGTTGCTCAGAGTGTCTAAGAGACACACAACCTCAGTACAACGTCGAAAATCACTAAGTCTATACAATATTCTGTGAACAGAGCTCTACAGAACCAACAAGAAAGCTACAGAGACATTCTTCCAACAAGGGCCAATAAGGGAGATTTAGGCTCGTCTTGTCTAGAATACGTCCAACCACCAAGCGAGTCTAGACCAGACTGAATACTTCAGGCAAGGTGTGATACACCCCCCCTCTATCACGTGATAGCTCCATGGACAGTTGCTGCTCAACAACAATGAGAAGCCGGCAGAGTAACGAGCCACAAGCAATAATTACAGTAGTTAGACAGTCAAGACTTGAACTATGAGTACATAATAATATGTTACACCCTATCTAACAAAAGTAACTAAGTCAAATAATAATATAAAGCAATATATTTATGATTTAGCTATTATCACAAATATAAGCAATATAAAATTATATGAAAAGGTAATATACATTATATATATATATATATATATATATATATATATATATATATATATATATATATATATATATATATATATATATATATATATATAAACTTATACATCATTTACATTGTAACCCATTCAGGGGTTGCAACAGGGTTCTAACTAAACCTCATGAAACATCACTGCATCCCACTGATACAGCTAACAAGATAAACGACTTCTTCTCAGACATAGGATCTAATCTCACCAGTAAAATCCCATGTACCAATGCCCGTGCCGGGGACTACCTAGATGGGAATTTCCCAAATTCCTTCTGTCTTGTACCAACTGAGCCCACGGAAGTCACCGCAATCATAAAGTCACTTAAAAATAACTTGGGGAATCTGTCTCATGTCCCACCATTATTGTACAAGCGAGCAGCCCATGTCCTTTTGCATGCTATTACATTACTTTTTAACAAGTCACTAGAAACTAGCACTTTCCTGACACTACTCAAAACAGCAAGGGTTACACCAATACATAAAGGTGGTGACCCTATAGACGTAAACAACTATAGGCCAATATCAAACTTACCATTGATATCCAAAATCTTCGAGAAACTTGTGCACAGGAGACTGTTCATTTATAATGTCACAAAACATATTCAACCCCTGCCAATTTGGATTCAGGAAAAAAAAGCACTAGTGATGCAATTATAAATATGGTAGACCTGCTTTACACAGCATTGGAAAATAAGGAATATCCACTAGGAATTTTTATTGACCTAGGAAAAGCGCTTGACAAAGTAGACCACGGCATCCTACTCCACAAACTTGACCACTATGGTATAAGAGGCCATGCGCTTGCATATTTTAAATCCTACCTTTCTAATAGGTATCAGTATGTCACCATTAAAGACACAGCATCATCAATACGGCCACTTGATACTGGAGTTCCACAGGGAAGTGTCCTTGGACCCCTGCTCTTCCTCATTTACATCAGTGATCTTCCAAACATATCCCAACGCCTGAAACCCATTCTCTTTGCTGACGACACGACTTATGTCATCTCCCACCCTAATCTTGCCACCCTCAACACCATTGTTAACGAGGAGCTGCTCAAAATATCAACTTGGATGACAGCCAATAAACTTACACTTAACACTGGCAAAACCTACTATATTATGTTTGGTAGCAGAGCAGGTGTTGCGCAACTTAACATTAAGATTGAGAACACTCTAATTGCCAGACATAATGAGGGCAAATTCCTTGGCCTATACCTCGACAACAACCTAAATTTCAGCACCCATATCCAACACATATCAAAAAAAGTATCCAAAACGGTTGGGATCCTCTCCAAGATACGATACTACGTGTCGCAAACTGCCCTTCTCACACTATACCATTCACTTATATATCAATACCTCACTTATGCTATCTGTGCTTGGGGTTCAACTGCAGCAACACACCTAAAGCCAATAATAACCCAACAAAAAGCTGCAGTAAGAATAATCACTAAATCCCATCCCTGGCAACACAACCCTCACTCTTCATATATCTAAACTTACTCCCTGTTCAGAACATCCACACTTACTACTGTGCTATCTATATCTACAGGACCTTAAATTCCAATATTAACCTTGACCTAAAACACTTTCTTGATAGTTGTGACAGGATCCACAGGCATAACACCAGACACAAACATCTCTACGACATTCCCCGTGTTCGACTAAACCTTTACAAAAATTCAATGTATTTCAAAGGACCTAAAATCTGGAGCACCCTACCTGAAAACTCTAGAACTGCAGACACATTCATCACTTCCAAAACTACAGTTAGAAAACATCTTATCTCCCTGATACACCCCGATAACTAACTACATGATAACCACCTGGTGGTTCACAATTACACTCACTCACCCACTGACTATAAACCCAGAAATACTAATCTTAATCTTAAAATAATAAATCCTAACTAGTCGAAAGTTTGCCTATGATACTCCAATATATACACTTTGTATTGTGCCAAAACAAAAGCATTCACATTGCTAAACTCACAAATTATGATGTAGTCACTTAGCCTTAATACCATAATCTGTAAGGATTTAATGTTAAGAATTAATCTAAGTCTGCCAGAAATGACTAGCCATGCTAGGTGTCCTAGTGGCCCCCTCTGTAATTAGTATATTATAACATGTAAACCACACAATACCCAAAACCTGTAAACCCCACATTGTAACCCTTACAGAGAATAAACTTGAATTGAACTGAAATGAATTGAAAGGGTGCTTTACACTACAGTTTTTAAACTGCAACATTAACACCCCTCCTTCAGAGTGCAGGCACTGTACTTCCCATCTCCAAGACTCAAGTCCGGCCTGCCGGTTTCCCTGAATCCCTTCATAAATGTTACTTTGCTCACACTCCAACAGCACGTTAAGTATTAGAAACTATTTGTCTCCATTCACTCCTATCAAACACGCTCACATATGCCCGCTGGAAGTCCAAGCCCCTCGCACACAAAACCTCCTTTACCCCCTCCCTCCAACCTTTCCTAGGCCGACTCCTACCCCACCTTCCTTCCGCTACAGACTGACACTTTTGAAGTCATTCTGTTTCGCTCCATTCTCTCTACATGTCCGAACCACCTCAACAACCCTTCCTCAGCTCTCTGGACAACAGTTTTGGCAATCCCTCACATCCTCCTAACTTCCAAACTACGAATTCTCTGCATTATATTCACACCACACATTAGCCTCAGACATGACATCTCCACTGCCTCCAGCCTTCTCCTCGCTGCAACATTCATCACCCATGCTTCACTCCCATACAGGAGCATTGGTAAAACTATGCTCTCATACATTCCCCTCTTTGCCTCCAAGGACAAAGTTCTTTGTCTCCACAGACTCCTAAGTGCACTGCTCACCCTTTTCCCCTCATCAATTCTATGATTCACCTCATCTTTCATAGACCCATCCGCTGACATGTCCACTCCCAAATATCTGAATACATTCACCTCCTCCATACTTTCTCCCTCCAATCTGATATCCAATCTTTCATCACCTAATCTTTTTGTTATCCTCATAACCTTACTCTTTCCTGTATTCACTTTCAATTTTCTTCTTTTGCACACCCTACTAAATTCATCCACCAACCTCTGCAACTTCTCTTCAGAATCACCCAAGAGCACAGTGTCATCAGCAAAGAGCAACTGTGACAACTCCCACTTTATGTGTGATTCTTTATCTTTTAACTCCACGCCTTTTGCCAAGACCCTCGCATTTACTTCTCTTACAACCCCATCTATAAATATATTGAACAACCACGGTGGCATCACACGTCCTTCTCTAAGGCCTACTTTTACTGGGAAATAATTTCCCTCTTTCCTTCATACTCTAACTTGAACCTCACTATCCTCGTAAAAACTCTTCACTGCTTTCAGTAACCTACCTCCTACACCATACATCTGCAACATCTGCCATATTGCATCCCCTATCCACCCTGTCATACGCCTTTTCCAAATCCATAAATGCCAGTAAAACCTCTTTAGCCTTATCTAAATACTGTTCACTTATATGTTTCATTGTAAACACAATGGCAGGAGATATTCCAGAGTAGCAAGCACAGGGGAAGGAGACATACCAGAGTACCAAACACAAGGGCAGGAGACATACCAGAGTACCAAACACAAGGGCAGGAGACATACCAGAGTACCAAACACAAGGGCAGGAGACATGCCACAGTCCGGCTGGTCAGATACTGCCTTTAGGTGCCTGTCCAGTGCCTTCTTGAAGACAGCCAGGGGTCTTGAAGACAGCCAGGGGTCTTGAAGACAGCCAGGGGTCTTGAAGACAGCCAGAGGTCTTGAAGATAGCCAGGGGTCTTGAAGACAGCCAGGGGTCTTGAAGACAGCCAGGGTCTTGAAGACAGCCAGAGGTCTTGAAGGCAGCCAGGGGTCTTAAAGACAGTCAGGGGTCTTGAAGGCAGCCAGGGGTCTTGAAGGCAGCCAGGGGTCTTGAAGGCAGCCAGGGGCCTTGAAGACAGCCAGGGGTCTTGAAGACAGCCAGGGGTCTTGAAGACAACCAGGGGTCTTGAAGGCAGCCAGGGGTCTTGAAGGCAGCCAGGGGTCTTGAAGGCAGCCAGGGGTCTTGAAGAGAGTCAGGGGTCTTGAAGGCAGCCAGGGGTCTTGAAGGCAGCCAGGGGTCTTGAAGACAGCCAGGGGTCTTGAAGACAGCCAGGGGTCTTGAAGACAGCCAGGGGTCTTGAAGACAGCCAGGTGTCTTGAAGACAGCCAGGGGTCTTGAAGGCAGCCAGGGGTCTTGAAGGCAGCCAGGGGTCTTGAAGGCAGTCAGGGGTCTTGAAGACAGCCAGGGGTCTTGAAGGCAGCCAGGGGTCTTGAAGGCAGCCAGGGGTCTTGAAGGCAGCCATAGGTCTTGAAGGCAGCCAGGGGTCTTGAAGACAGCCAGGGGTCTTGAAGGCAGCCAGGAGTCTTGAAGAGAGCCAGGGGTCTTGAAGAGAGCCAGGGGTCTTGAAGAGAGCCAGGGATCTTGAAGGCAGCCATAGGTCTTGAAGGCAGCCAGGGGTCTTGAAGACAGCCAGGGGTCTTGAAGGCAGCCAGGAGTCTTGAAGAGAGCCAGGGGTCTTGAAGAGAGCCAGGGGTCTTGGAGAGAGCAGGGGTCTTGAAGGCAGCCAGGGGTCTATCGGTAATCCCCCTTATGCTTGTAATAAGATATTTCAACAAATCTTGCCACAAGCGGTAAACTTCGAAAGAGATTTTGAAATGCTTAGCCATTCGCAAACACGCAAAATTATTTAATTAAGAACATAAGAACATAAGAACGAAGGAACACTGCAGAAGGCCTACTGGCCCATGCGAGGCAGGTCCAAGTCCCTACCGGCTTAAGCCAATGCACCCAACCTAGTCAGGTCAGGTCACATTGAGTTAAGGGAGGAACACGGCAACCGACCTGTTAGCACAAGCTATCAGGTCTAACTCACACCCACCCACATCTACTCATGTATTTATCCAACCTATTTTTAAAGCTACACAACGTTCTGGCCTCTATAACGGTACTTGGGAGTTTGTTCCACTCATCCACAACTCTATTACCAAACCAGTACTTTCCTATATCCCTCCTGAATCTGAATTTTTCCAACTTAAAACCATTGCTGCGAGTCCTGTCTAGGCTAGATATTTTCAGCACACTATTTACATCCCCTTTATTTATTCCTGTCTTCCACTTATAAACCTCAATCATATCCCCCCTGATTCTACGTCTTTCTAGAGAGTGCAGTTTCAGGGCCCTTAGTCTATCCTCATAGGGAAGGTTTCTGATACATGGGATCATCTTTGTCATCCTCCTTTGTACATTTTCCAGAGAATTTATATCCATTCTGTAATACGGTGACCAAAACTGTGCAGCATAATCTAAATGAGGCCTAACCAAGGATGTATAGAGTTGAAGAACAACCTGAGGACTCCTATTATTTATGCTTCTTGATATGAAGCCAAGGATTCTATTAGCTTTATTGCGAACACTTATGCACTGTTGTCTTGGTTTCAGATTACTGCTAACCAGAACTCCTAAATCTTTTTCGCAATCCGTAATATTAAGATCTACATTATTTAGTTTATATGTGGCATGGTTATTGTCCTGTCCAACATTTAGAACTTTGCATTTGTCTATATTAAACTGCATCTGCCACTTCTCCGACCACTGCATCAGTCTATTCAAATCTTCCTGGAGTGCTCGAATGTCCTCGTCAGAATGAATTCGACGGCCTATTTTGGTGTCATCGGCAAACTTGCCGATGTCGCTCTTTATGCCCTCATCTATGTCGTTTATGTAGATTGTGAACAGCAGGGGGCCCAACACTGACCCCTGTGGAACACCGCTCGTGACGCTTCCCCACTCTGATTTCTCCCCATTTATGCAAACTCTCTGCTGCCTATTTGTCAACCATGCCTCTATCCAGGAAAAAATTTCTCCTCCTATTCCATGTGCTTTAATTTTCCTCAATAGTCTCTGATGTGGGACCCTGTCAAAAGCCTTACTGAAGTCCATATACACAATATCATATTCATTACCATGATCTACCTCCTCAAATACCTTAGTGAAAAAAGTTAATAAATTCGTAAGGCAGGAACGCCCCTTTGTAAAACCATGCTGAGATTCGTTGATTAATTTATGCTTTTCAAGGTGGCTACGAACTGCCTCGGCAATTATTGATTCCATAAATTTTCCCACTATGGAGGTTAGGCTTATTGGTCTATAGTTCGAAGCTAAGGACCTGTCACCTGTTTTGAAAATAGGTATCACATTTGCCATTTTCCACTTATCTGGCACCATGCCAGTTTGTAGTGATATGTTGAAAAGATTAGCCAAAGGTGTGCTAAGCTCCTCTTTACAATCCTTTAGAACCCTTGCATACAGTTCATCAGGGCCTGGGGATTTGTTAGGTTTTAATTTATCTATTTGCCTAAGGACCATGTCACTTGTGACCCTAATCGTGCACAGTTTATTATAGTCCTGTTCTACATAATTTATCATTACTGGAATATCGCTGGTATCCTCCTGTGTAAAAACTGAGAGGAAGTATGTGTTAAAAATTCTACACATTTCCTTATCACTGTCAGTGAGCTGACCCGAGGAACTTTTGAGTGGGCCTATCTTGTCCCTGATCTTACTTCTGTATACCTGAAAGAATCCTTTTGGGTTAGTCTTCGATTCTCTTGCAACTTTAACCTCATAATCTCTTTTTGCTTTTCTAATTCCCTTTTTTATTTCTCTCTTTAACTGAATATATCGATTTCTTAATTGCCCCTCTCCTCTTTTGATTTGCCTATATATGCCTCTCTTTTGACCAATCAGATATTTTAATCTATTGTTCATCCATTTAGGATCATTTTTGTTTGATCTGATTTCTCTATTTGGAACATAATTTGACTGAGCAGCTAGAACTATGCCCTGGAAAGCATCATATCGGCAACCATCACCACCTACCTGACCCCTAGTCAGGTCATTCCAGTTCAGCCCACCTAAGTAATTTTTCAGTCCTATGAAATCAGCCAAGCGAAAGTCAGGGACGGAGACTTGATTGCCATTATTAGGGGAATTCCATGATATGTTAAAACTGAGTGATTTGTGATCACTCTCCCCAAGCTCATCATTAACCTCAAGATTATTAATTAGTGTTTCCCTACTGGCAAGAACCAAGTCAAGGAGGTTATTTCCCCTAGTTGGCTCTGTCACAAACTGTTTTAAAAAACAATCCTGGATCGTATCAAGAAAGTCACCCGACTCTAAATTTCCTGTCAAATTGCTCCAGTCAATCTGTCTATAGTTGAAATCTCCCATTAGCACAACATTTTCGTATGTAGATGCCTTACGAATTTCGTCCCATAGAAGTTTACTGCACTCCCTATCAAGATTTGGGGCCCTGTAAATCACACCCAAAATTAGTTTTTCTCGGCCCTCGAGAAGCTGTAACCAAACAGATTCAGTGGCTGACGCTTCTAATTTAATATCTTGTCTAACACAACAATTTAAATTGTCTCTGACATACATCGCTACTCCACCACCTTTCCTGTTGACCCTGTCAGTGTGGAATAATTTATAGCCTTGTATGTGACATTCAGAGGGCATCTCTCTATCTTTCAGATTGAGCCAGGTCTCTGTTATAGCAATAATATCTATGTTTCCTGCACTTGCAATTAATCTTAGCTCATCTATCTTATTTCTAACACTCCTGCTATTAGTATAGTAAACCTTAAGGGAGCTAGTCCCTTGCTGCCCTCTGCTGTCCCCCTTTGTTTGCTGACCTGTTCTATTGTCTTTATTTATAACTTCATGCTGAATGCCTTTTATACATTTAATGTTTCCAACCCTAGTGTTGCAACCTGCTTGTTTCCCAGAAGTATTTTAGCCACATAGAAAGACCCCATTTGCGAAATGTCAACCTTTCCAAAATCTTTATCAATGTCCATTGCATGTGGCAGTACTTGATAACATGACTGGTGCATGTCGGTCTTATACAGTCATCTATTCCCACTTATGTAATTGACTTTCCTGTTTTAATACTATCGTAGGTAATAGCTTTAATGACGCTACTTGGTAATTCCGGTCATCTTTACTGTGTTGCCAAACTAATGCATTCATATACTCTTTCTAAACATAAATTTAAGGCAGTACGGAGTTTTGAGCTTGGAGACTACTTTTGTCACTTGTCTTCCCCTGTTATTTCTGCAGAAATGTATAATGAAAGATGCTAGCTCAGTGTGTGTAATCACAGCCACCCACACACTATGATGGAACACACACACACACATTGCTTTATTACAATGACACACAGTCAGTGTGAGAACACGCTTACACGGTGTGTTCACAAGGATTCACACACTCGGAGAAAGGTGTCCAGTGATCATTATTTCGATGCAGGTGATATTTGTAGCAGCCAGAGAACATACGTACGTGTCTGGTTTTCATTCTTAATTCAGAGTATATTTCTGAGGCAGTTTTGATGATACTGATGCCAGTAATGGGTGTAGGGACGTCTTCGGTGAAGGGTTATGGGTCCCCTCCTGTGACTGATGTCAGTAATGGGTGTAGGGATGTCTTCAGTGAAGGGTTATGGGTCCCCTCCTGTGATTGATGCCAGTAATGGGTGTAGGGACGTCTTCGATGAAGGGTTATAGGTCCCTCCTGTGATTGATGCCAGTAATGGGTGTAGGGACGTCTTCGATGAAGTGTTATGGGTCCCCTCATGTGATTGATGCCAGTAATGGGTGTAGGGATGTCTTCGATGAAGGGTTATGGGTCCCCTCATGTGACTGATGCCAGTAATGGGTGTAGGGATGTCTTCGATGAAGGGTTATGGGTCCCCTCATGTGATTGATGCCAGTAATGAGTGTTGGGACCTTCTCGGTGAAGGGTTATGGGTCCCCTCCTGTGACTGATGCTAGTAATGGGTGTAGGGACTTCCTCGGTGAAGGGTTATGGATCCCTCCTATGACTGATGCCAGTAATGGGTGCACATTAACATTTCTGTTCAAAGCAGGTGAAATTGCAGATCTAGAGAGTGTCCAGAGAACCTTCATTGTACGTATAAATTCTGTCAAGCACCTTAACTACTGGAAACGCTTGGAAGCACTTGACTTGTACTCGTTGGAACGCAGGAGGGAGAGATATATCATAATCTACACTTGGAAAATCCTGGAAGGAATGGTCCCGAATCTGCACACAGAAATCACTCCCTACGAAAGTAAGAGACTGGGCAGGCGATGCAAAATACCCCCAGTTAAAAGTAGGGGCGTCATTGGTACACTAAGAGAAAACACATAAGTGTCCGGGGCCCAAGACTGTTCAACAGCCTCCCACCAAGCATAAGAGGAATTGCCAATAAACCCCTGGCTGCCTTCAAGAGAGAGCTGGACAGATACCTAAAGTCAGTGCCGGATCAGCCGGGCTGTGGTTCGTACGTTGGACTGCGTGCAGCCAGCAGTAACAGCCTGGTTGGTCAAGCCCTGATCCACCAGGAAGCCTGATCGTGGACCGGGCCGCGGGGGCGTTAGTCCCCGGAATAACCTCCAGGAAACCTCCAGGTAGGGACGTCTTCGGTGAAGGGTTATGGGTCCCCTCCTGTGATTGATGCCAGTAATGGGTGTAGGGACGTCCTCGGTGAAGGGTTATGGGTCCCCTCCAGTGATTGATGCCAGTAATGGGTGTAGGGACCTCCTCGGTGAAGGGTTATGGGTCCCATCCTGTGATTGATGCCAGTAATGGGTGTAGAGACATCTTCGGTGAAGGGTTATAGGTCCCTCCTGTGATTGATGCCAGTAATGGGTGTAGAGACATCTTCGGTGAAGGGTTATAGGTCCCTCCTGTGATTGATGCCAGTAATGGGTGTAGAGACATCTTCGGTGAAGGGTTATAGGTCCCTCCTGTGACTGATGCCAGTAATGGGTGTAGAGACATCTTCGGTGAAGGGTTATAGGTCCCTCCTGTGACTGATGCCAGTAATGGGTGTAGAGACATCTTCGGTGAAGGGTTATAGGTCCCTCCTGTGACTGATGCCAGTAATGGGTGTAGAGACATCTTCGGTGAAGGGTTATAGGTCCCTCCTGTGACTGATGCCAGTAATGGGTGTAGGGACGTCTTCGGTGAAGGGTTATAGGTCCCTCCTGTGACTGATGCCAGTAATGGGTGTAGGGACGTCTTCGGTGAAGGGTTATAGGTCCCTCCTGTGACTGATGCCAGTAATGGGTGTAGGGACGTCTTCGGTGAAGGGTTATGGGTCCCCTCCTGTGACTGATGCCAGTAACGGGTGTAGGGACGTCTTCGGTGAAGGGTTATGGGTCTCCTCCTGTGACTGATGCCAGTAACGGGTGTAGGGACGTCTTCGGTGAAGGGTTATGGGTCTCCTCCTGTGACTGATGCCAGTAACGGGTGTAGGGACGTCTTCGGTGAAGGGTTATGGGTCTCCTCCTGTGACTGATGCCAGTAATGGGTGTAGGGACGTCTTCGGTGAAGGGTTATGGGTCTCCTCCTGTGAAGAGCAAGCGTCTTACCTGTTCCTATAATATTGCTGATGTATATGGGTAATAGGCCCTCCTGTTACTATAATACTAAATTCCGTGAAGGAGGAGTTCTACGCTACATATGTTTGAGCAACAGTAAACAGGTAAACGGGTGTAAATGCCCTTACATTTTCCGCTCCTCTTTAACTAGCAGTAAATAAGTCAGCGTAAGTTTTCTTACAGCTGGTGCCCAGGTTCAGCTAGCAGTACATTACTGCTGGTGCCCAGGTTCAGCTAGCAGTACATTACTGTTACTCATCTTACTCTACACCTGCCCATGTCCACGTAACAATAAATGGACACCTGGGTGTTAGGCCCATTATATTTGTTGTCTGTGTTCACCTAGCAGCAAATAGATGGTTGGTTCCTAGCATCCTTACGACTGCTTCACCTAGCAGCAAATAGATGGCTGGTTCCTAGCATCCTTACGACTGCTTCACCTAGCAGCAAATAGATGGCTGGTTCCTAGCATCCTTACGACTGCTTCACCTAGCAGCAAATAGATAGCTGGTTCCTAGCATCCTTACACCTGCTTCACCTAGCAGCAAATAGATAGCTGGTTCCTAGCATCCTTACACCTGCTTCACCTAGCAGCAAATAGATAGCTGGTTCCTAGCATCCTTACACCTGCTTCACCTAGCAGCAAATAGATAGCTGGTTCCTAGCATCCTTACACCTGCTTCACCTAGCAGCAAATAGATAGCTGCTTCCTAGCATCCTTACACCTGCTTCACCTAGCAGCAAATAGATAGCTGGTTCCTAGCATCCTTACACCTGCTTCACCTAGCAGCAAATAGATAGCTGGTTCCTAGCATCCTTACACCTGCTTCACCTAGCAGCAAATAGATGGCTGGTTCCTAGCATCCTTACACCTGCTTCACCTAGCAGCAAATAGATAGCTGGTTCCTAGCATCCTTACACCTGCTTCACCTAGCAGCAAATAGATAGCTGCTTCCTAGCATCCTTACACCTGCTTCACCTAGCAGCAAATAGATAGCTGGTTCCTAGCATCCTTACACCTGCTTCACCTAGCAGCAAATAGATAGCTGCTTCCTAGCATCCTTACACCTGCTTCACCTAGCAGCAAATAGATAGCTGGTTCCTAGCATCCTTACACCTGCTTCACCTAGCAGCAAATAGATAGCTGGTTCCTAGCATCCTTACACCTGCTTCACCTAGCAGCAAATAGATAGCTGCTTCCTAGCATCCTTACACCTGCTTCATCTGTTACTTGTAGAAAATTCTAGGACACCCTAGCCCTGATCAGTCAGGCTGTTTGTGCTAGAAGCACACAGTCCAACAAAGGTGCCACAGCCACATTGATCAGGTACTGACCTGAAGAACTTACCAAGTTCCCTAAAGACGTCACATAAAGTTCGTTGGTAATTCATCTCTTAATAATAATCTTTAATTTTAAAAATACATGATACAACTTATACAGACCATAGATTATATAGAAAGTGACAGATTATATAGAAAGTGACAGATTATATAGAAAGTCCCTGGTGATGCAGAGCATTTCTGGCAACTTGGGTAAATTTTATCCCCAGGATGCGACCCACAGCAATTGGCTAACACCCAGGTACCTACTTGCTGCTAGGTGAACAGAGACAGCAGGTGTATTAAGGAAACACGCCCAGTGTTCCACCTGTAGTGGGGATCGAACCTGTACACTTACTGAATCATCTCTTACTGCATTCACCTGCTAGTATATATGTTTCTCTTACTATATTCACCTGCTAGTATATATGTTTCTCTTACTATATTCACCTGCTAGTATATAAGTTTTTCTTATTGTATTCACCTGCTAGTATTTATGTTTTTCTTACTATATTTACCTGCTAGTATATATGTTTTTCTTACTATATTCACCTGCTAGTATATATGCTTTTCTTACTATATTCACCTGCTAGTATATATGTTTTTCTTACTATATTCACCTGCTAGTATATATGTTTTTCTTACTATATTCACCTGCTAGTATATGTTTTTCTTACTATATTCACCTGCTAGTATATATGTTTTTCTTACTGTAGTCACCTGCTAGTATATAAGTTTTTCTTACTATATTCACCTGCTAGTATATATGTTTTTCTTACTATATTCACCTGCTAGTATATATGTTTTTCTTACTGTATTCACCTGCTAGTATATAAATTTTTCTTACTATATTCACCTGCTAGTATATGTTTTTCTTACTGTATTCACCTGCTAGTATATACGTTTTTCTTACTGTATTCACCTGCTAGTATATAAGTTTTTCTTACTATATTCACCTGCTAGTATATATGTTTTTCTTACTATATTCACCTGCTAGTATATATGTTTTTCTTACTATATTCACCTGCTAGTACATATGTTTTTCTTACTATATTCACCTGCTAGTATATATGTTTTTTTACTATATTCACCTGCTAGTATATATGTTTTTCTTACTGTATTCACCTGCTAGTATATAAGTTTTTCTTACTATATTCACCTGCTAGTATATGTTTTTCTTACTGTATTCACCTGCTAGTATATATGTTTTTCTTACTGTATTCACCTGTTAGTATATAAGTTTTTCTTACTATATTCACCTGCTAGTATATGTTTTTCTTACTATATTCACCTGCTAGTATATATGTTTTTCTTACTGTATTCACCTGCTAGTATATAAGTTTTTCTTACTATATTCACCTGCTAGTATATATGTTTTTCTTACTATATTCACCTGCTAGTATATATGTTTTTCTTACTATATTCACCTGCTAGTATATATGTTTTTCTTACTATATTCACCTGCTAGTACATATGTTTTTCTTACTATATTCACCTGCTAGTATATATGTTTTTCTTACTATATTCACCTGCTAGTACATATGTTTTTCTTACTATATTCACCTGCTAGTATACACGTTTTTCTTACTATATTCACCTGCTAGTATATATGTTTTTCTTACTATATTCACCTGCTAGTATATATGTTTTTCTTACTATATTCACCTGCTAGTATATATGTTTTTCTTACTATATTCACCTGCTAGTATATATGTTTTTCTTACTATATTCACCTGCTAGTATATATGTTTTTCTTACTATATTCACCTGCTAGTACATATGTTTTTCTTACTATATTCACCTGCTAGTTTATATGTTTTTCTTACTATATTCACCTGCTAGTATATATGTTTTTCTTACTATATTTACCTGCTAGTAAATATGTTTTTCTTACTATATTCACCTGCTAGTATATATGTTTTTCTTACTATATTCACCTGCTAGTATATATGTTTTTCTTACTATATTCACCTGCTAGTATATATGTTTTTCTTACTATATTCACCTGCTAGTATATATGTTTTTCTTACTGTATTCACCTGCTAGTATATATGTTTTTCTTACTATATTCACCTGCTAGTATATATGTTTTTCTTACTATATTCACCTGCTAGTATATATGTTTTTCTTACTATATTCACCTGCTAGTATATATGTTTTTCTTACTGTATTCACCTGCTAGTATATATGTTTTTCTTACTATATTCACCTGCTAGTATATATGTTTTTCTTACTATATTCGCCTGCTAGTATATATGTTTTTCTTACTATATTCACCTGCTAGTATATATGTTTTTCTTACTGTAGTCACCTGCTAGTATATAAGTTTTTCTTACTATATTCACCTGCTAGCATATATATTTTTCTTACTATATTCACCTGCTAGTATATGTTTTTCTTACTGTATTCACCTGCTAGTATATAAGTTTTTCTTACTATATTCACCTGCTAGTATATGTTTTTCTTACTGTATTCACCTGCTAGCATATACATTTTTCTTACTGTATTCACCTGCTAGTATATAAGTTTTTCTTACTATATTCACCTGCTAGTATATATGTTTTTCTTACTGTATTCACCTGCTAGTATATATGTTTTTCTTACTATATTCACCTGCTAGTACATATGTTTTTCTTACTATATTCACCTGCTAGTATATATGTTTTTTTTACTATATTCACCTGCTAGTATATGTTTTTCTTACTGTATTCACCTGCTAGTATATAAGTTTTTCTTACTATATTCACCTGCTAGTATATGTTTTTCTTACTGTATTCACCTGCTAGTATATATGTTTTTCTTACTGTATTCACCTGCTAGTATATAAGTTTTTCTTACTATATTCACCTGCTAGTATATATGTTTTTCTTACTGTATTCACCTGCTAGTATATAAGTTTTTCTTACTATATTCACCTGCTAGTATATATGTTTTTCTTACTATATTCACCTGCTAGTATATATGTTTTTCTTACTATATTCACCTGCTAGTATATATGTTTTTCTTACTATATTCACCTGCTAGTATATATGTTTTTCTTACTATATTCACCTGCTAGTATATATGTTTTTCTTACTATATTCACCTGCTAGTACATATGTTTTTCTTACTATATTCACCTGCTAGTATACATGTTTTTCTTACTATATTCACCTGCTAGTATATATGTGTTTCTTACTATATTCACCTGCTAGTATATATGTTTTTTTACTATATTCACCTGCTAGTATATATGTTTTTCTTACTATATTCACCTGCTAGTATATATGTTTTTCTTACTATATTCACCTGCTAGTATATATGTTTTTCTTACTATATTCACCTGCTAGTACATATGTTTTTCTTACTATATTCACCTGCTAGTATATATGTTTTTCTTACTATATTCACCTGCTAGCATATATGTTTTTCTTACTATATTCACCTGCTAGTATATATGTTTTTCTTACTATATTCACCTGCTAGTACATATGTTTTTCTTACTATATTCACCTGCTAGTGTATATGTTTTTCTTACTATATTCACCTGCTAGCATATATGTTTTTCTTACTATATTCACCTGCTAGTATATATGTTTTTCTTACTATATTCACCTGCTAGTATATATGTTTTTCTTACTGTATTCACCTGCTAGTATATATGTTTTTCTTACTATATTCACCTGCTAGTATATATGTTTTTCTTACTATATTCACCTGCTAGTATATATGTTTTTCTTACTATATTCACCTGCTAGTATATATGTTTTTCTTACTATATTCACCTGCTAGTATATATGTTTTTCTTACTATATTCACCTGCTAGTATATATGTTTTTCTTACTATATTCACCTGCTAGTATATATGTTTTTCTTGCTATATTCACCTACTAGTATATATGTTTTTCTTACTACATTCACCTGCTAGTATATATGTTTTTCTTACTATATTCACCTGCTAGTATATATGTTTTTCTTACTATATCCACCTGCTAGTATATATGTTTTTCTTACTATATTCACCTGCTAGTATATATGTTTTTCTTACTATATTCACCTGTTAGTACATAAGTTTTTCTTACTATATTCACCTGCTAGTATATATGTCTCTAAGTGTTAGTCGACTGTTGTCTGGTTCATCCTATGGAAGAAAAACCTTCAGATCCCAGTGGAAATAAACCGCACTGTTTAGCATGGAATATTAACCCAGCGGGTTAATATTCTGGAGAATGCTGCTGTTCTTTTTCTTGCTCATGAAACACAACACAAAATACCGTTACAGACAGCAGCATACTACAGGGAAGTATACTTGTACTGTCTACTCAGCCTCATTCGTTGGTGAAAATACTCCAACTTAACCAGGGAAGGTGAGACAACGAAGGTTAGAAGAGAGTAAACACGTCACTCTTCAGCTCTCACTTCAACAGTAATCACTTCAACAGTAATCACTTCAACAGTAATCACTTCAACAGTAATCACTTCAACAGTAATCACTTCAACAGTAAACACGAGGCTGTCAACGCTTTAATGTACATACCAATGGAAAGAATTACGTAAATAAGTCACAATATGCGATATCGGGAATAAACGCAGAAGACGTTTAATCAGTTCAGTTCATCTCAATAAAACGCTATAAACTGCATATTGTATCTTACTCAAAAAGTTTTCAGGGTACGATGCCTTGTAGGCTCTTAGACTTTATTGGACGTTTAGGTAATTTAATATTTGTAGATTAATATGCAAACATTGCTTTATTTTGATTTACATAATAAAAAATTAAAACCATATTTTTCGATAAATTTTGGAAAGGCTGAAATAAACGAAATTATATACGTACGATGAAGAATAATTAGTGGCAATACGTGAATGGGGAAGACAATGAGAAGACATGTGAAGGATCTTCCAACCTGGAGTCTACATGGAGGAGGTTCTGGACAATAACAGGCAGTGATCTGCAAGCAAAATAGTTAATATATGTGGTACTAACACCTACACTGATCTTGTATGCAGATTGCTAAAATTCTACGATGTTATATATGAGGCAGAAGTTTGCAGGTTCCATTTGCTTCTGTGAAAACGCAAATAATGATGGTCTCTAGGCACCATGATGGAGTGTTGGAGCCCGGGGATGAGGTTGATGTTCTTGGGATGAAATTTGATTCAAGACTGACTATGAAGAACCACGTAGTAAATCTTGCAAGGAAAGCAGCCAGGAAGCTTACAGAACATTTGCTCGACAGTAGAGGCTGCAAGACTGTACAAGGCACAAATGTGCTCACTGAGTAGGCTCCACTTGGATTGACTTCCTTTCCCCCATCGTATTATCTACGACTTCCTGACAGAATAGAGAACAGAGCAAGCCGACTCATCTCTCGTCTGGACTCAGCCTGAACAGATCTGCCATTTCAGCAAAGTTTCCAGTACGTGAGGGATGTAGGTGGTCTTACTTTTATGTACAAGGCTGATGTTGTCAAGGTACTACACTTGGCTCTACTTCATGGGCATCAAAAACTAAGCTACACAACAAGACGGGCAGCAGACGACAACTACACTCTGGGTGTAACCTGCAGAACATCACTTTGTCTGAGATCATTTATTCCCAGGATGACTCGAGTGTACAAAATGTTCGAATATCATAATGGCATTGATACAGTAAAGTCGGCTGACCAAAGGAAATTGTTAGTTTGTGGGAGGGGGGGGGATTTCGTAATTCCCGAGAAACGTTATGGCCCCCCCAGGTGGGGGAATGTAGGGAAGAGGGGGACGACACCTAGTGAGGTGTCGTTTCTGTATATACTTAATTACTAAGGATTAGCCTTGTAACACCTAGGCTAATTATACGCTACACTTGCTACGTTACTACTACATATATTTAATTGAAGTTAGAGATAGTCGTTTAGCTTAAGGCAGTAGTTACACTTCCCATTAACAATAATGCCTTAGGCACCTGCTTTCCCGCCGGCACCTGGGGAAAGGCTGAGCCGCGGCTGGGAGCCGGCAGTCATAATTCAGCTGTGAGAAGGGTGTCTTTCCCTGTGTGTCGTTGAGCGGTGAATACATTCGTACGTGACACGATCACGCAGGCAAGTGTCTCACTACCTGGACCAGGCAGTTGCGTGACTCACACGCAAGCTCTAACCCCCCACCCCCAGCACTACCACGTTAGTATGGTGAATACATTCAGGTGTACACATGTGTAAGAGTGGACACCCACAACCAGACATTACCATCGCAGCTGCCTATATACACTCCCAACTGTGGAGAATAAAGGTTAGTACACATTGAGTTACCCTGAAGTGTTGTGGTTGGCTTCAGACTGAATTTATGACTTCATGAACCAGAGGCCAGTAACCCTTCCCTGTCGTGGCCACACATACACAGCCTTAATTCCTCACAGCCTGCTGATGCTCCAATTTCATCCTATTCCCTATTTGTTTATCTATTAACAATAAAATGGAATCTTTATCATATCTGGTTCAGAGACCAGAACCCTGTAAAACCCTTGTGTAAATAAAGAGAGGGAGAAAGAGAGAGAGAGAGAGAGAGAGCAGAGTCCTGACCGATGTTATCTGGTGTGAACTCTCTACGTCTGTGTAAATTAAGGTCTATTGTGTAATATCAAGACGTTTGAAGCAGAGTTAATACTGCAGAAAGCTTTCGCCCTCCCCTCCCTTCCTTCCTTCCTCCCTACTCTCCCTCCCTCCTTACCCTCCCTCCCTTCCCCCTACCCTCCCTCCCTTCCTACCCTCCTTCCCTTCCTCTGGCCACTACCGGCATGAAAACGAAGGGCCAGGTAGGGTACACCATATTTGATAAATGACAAAGATTTTACAGGAGAGACAAGTGTTGGTTGGTCAGCGTCGACCACAGTTAACTTCACCAAATTATTCTTGTTAAGACTAGCAACTACATCTAATACTATTATCTTGGTGTTCCTTGATGCTGATGAGGGGGGCTCTTGATCTAAAGCACTGGACCTGTGCTCGCCTTCATTCGATTGAACCTGGACGCCTGTCGTTGCTCCAGGCGCTGTATGACTCACATGGGTTTAGCGCTCCCAGTGAATGAATTGATAATATGGTTGGCTTGTGGTCAGGTGGTCGTTCTGATATATAGTCGCTGAATTAACATCAGAAATACGTTGGTTTCAGTTTGACACAGTGTAGCGTCTAGTTATATCCTATACTAACAATCTGCTTTTTCCGGTTAATACTTAAATGACTATTAATTTGTCCAAATCCTCCTGGAGTTCACTGGTATCCTCCTCAGAATGAATCATACGGCTTATTTTTGTATCACCAGGAAATTTGCTCATGTCACTTGTAATTCCTTCATCAAGGTCATTATTGCAAATTATGAGAAACAATGGGCCTAAAACTGATCCTTGTGGAACACCGCTAGTGACCAGTCCCCACTCAGATTTGACCCCATTAACGGAAACTGCTTTCTATTGGTAAGCCATGCCTCTATCCATGCTAGAACTATTCCTCCTATACCATGAGCTGCCACTTTTCTTAAGAATCTCTTGTGAGGTACTATATCGGAGGCTTTACTAAAATCCAAATAGACAATATATTCTTTATTACTGTCTACTGCCTCAAATGTTCTATTGAAGAACGTCAGCAAGTTTGTCAGGCAGGAACGACCTCTCGTGAACCCATGCTCAGATTCATTAATCAAATTATGCTCTTCAAGGTGACTTCTAATATCAGCTATAATTGACTCTAATAACTTGTCTACTATAGACGTCAGGCTGATTGGACGGTAATTGATGGAATGGACTTATCCTTTGATTTGAATATAGGAACTACATTAACTATCTTCCACATCTCTGGCACAACATCACTGAGGATGGACGCATTAAACACGCTCGTTAATGGTTGACTAAGGTCCAACTTGCATTCCTTAAGTTCCCTTAAACATCGGGTCCGGGGACTTATTTTGCTTTAGTTTATCTACCTGTTTTATAACCATTTCCCTCGTGACAGTAATATTACTTAACTTGTTTTCTTCGGAAATTGAGTAACTGTTACTCTCTTGGATATCATTTAAGTCTTCCTGTGTAAAGGCTGACAAAAAGTAACTATTAAATAGAGAACATATTTCCTGTTCATTATCAGTCAGCTGTTCATCCCCAGTTCTCACCAGTCCCACTTTTTCTCTGACTTTTGTAGCGAAATTCCAGAAATAATAGATTATGTAGAAAAGGATGATAATAAACTATGTACAATTGCGGTAACTAGTGACTTGGTCCTCAGACAAATAGAGAAACTAAAACCTAACAAATTCCCAGGTCCTGTTGAACTGTTTGCAAGGGTGTTAAAGGAATATAAAGAGGAACTTAGCATACCTTTGGCTAATCTTTTTAACATATCACTACAAACTGGCATAGTGCCTGATAAGTGGAAAATGGCAAATGTAATACCTATTTACAAGGCAGGTGACAGGTCCTTGGCTTCGACCTATAGATCAATAAGCCTTACCTCCAAAGTGGGAAAATTTATGGAATCAATAATTGCCGAAGCAATTCGTAGCCATCTTGACTAATGAATTTCAGCACGGATTTACAAAGGGGCGTTCCTGTCTTATGAATTTACTTTTTTCACTAAGGTGTTTGAGGAAATAGATCATGGTAATGAATATGATATTGTGTATATGGACTTCAGTAAGGTTTCGACAGAATTCCACATCAGAGGCTATTGAGGAAACTTAAGGCACACGGAATAGGAGGAGAAATTTTTTCCTTGGTAGAGGCATGGCTGACAAATAGACAGCAGAGAATCTGCATAAATGGGGAGAAATCAGAATGGGGGCACGTCACAAGCGGGGTTCCTCAGGGGTCAGTGTTGGGCCCGTTGTTGTTCACAATTTACATAAACGACATAGACGAGGGAATAAATAGCGACATAAGCAAATTTGCTGATGACACCAAAATAGGCCGTCCAATTCATTCTAATGAGGACACTAGAGCACTCCAGGATGATTTGAATAGACTGATGCAATGGTCGGAGAAGTGGCAGATGCAGCTTAATATAGATAAATTCAAAGTTCTAAATGTTGGACAGGAAAATAACCATGCCACTATCATGTGGGAGTTCGATACGTGGATTAGGGAAGAAATACTCACGTAGGCTGTTATTACGTATATTGCTGTTATGTGGACAGAGCCCTTGCCAGCCGTACCTATCTCCTTGGATACACTCGTAATACTGACTAGCCGGCTGCATTACCCTATGTGAGGGGGGCTTTGAATACTCCTGAGGTCAGCACAATATGAAAGACCGTGACTCAGGCAGAGACGGTTGATCGTTGAGTCAACGGACGGTTACTGGTAACTGGTTACTACTACTGAGACTGGTAACTGGTTACTACTACTGAGAGTCATGTGGGAGTTCGACTCGTGGATTAGGGAAGAAATACTCACGTAGGCTGTTATTACGTATATTGCTGTTATGTGGACAGAGCCCTTGCCAGCCGTACCTATCTCCTTGGATACACTCGTAATACTGACTAGCCGGCTGCAGTACCCTATGTGAGGGGGGCTTTGAATACTCCTGAGGTCAGCACAATATGAAAGACCGTGACTCAGGCAGAGACGGTTGATCGTTGAGTCAACGGACGGTTACTGGTAACTGGTTACTACTACTGAGACTGGTAACTGGTTACTACTACTGAGACCACATATAAACTAAATAATGTAGATCTTAACATTACGGATTTCAAAAAGGATTTAGAAGTTCTGGTTAGCAGTAATCTGAAACCAAGACAGCAGTTCATAAGTGTTCACAATAAAGCTAACAGAATTTTTGGCTTCATAGCAAGAAGAATAAATAATAGAAGTCCTCAGGTTGTTCTTCAACTCCATATATCCTTGGTTAGGCCTCATTTAGACTATGCTGCTCAGTTCTGGTCACTGTATTACAGAATGGATATAAATGCTCTGGAAAACGTACAGAGGAGGATGACAAAGATGATCCCATGTATCAGAAATCTTCCCAATGAGGATAGACTGAGGGTCCTGAATCTGTGGATGTAAATAGCATGCTAAAAATATCTAACATAGACAGGACTCGCAGCAATGGTTTTAAATTGAAAAAAATCGAGTTCAGGAAGGATATAGGAAAGCACTGGTTTGGTAATAGAGTTGTGGATGAGTGAACAAACTCCCGAGTACCGTCATAGAAGCTAAGACGTAGTGTAGTTTTAAAAATAGGCTGGATAAATACATAAGTGTATGTGGGTAGGTGTGAATTTGACCTAACTAGCTTGTGCTACTAGGTCGGATGCCGTGCTCCTCCTATAAGTGACGTGTCTGACCTCACTAGGTCAAGACATTGGCTTAAGCCAGTGGGAGAATTGGAGCTGCCTCACATAGGCCAGTAGGCCTGTTGCAGTGTTCCTTCTTTCTTATGTTCCCATCTTCATTACTCAAGTCCGGCCTGCGGGTTTCCCGGAATAGGGAGATTGACACAAGTCAGTCCATCTATCATCATTCCATCATGCAGGAGGAGCCACATGTCTATGGTGCATCCAACAAAATAAGCAGACTCTTGGATGTCACTACCGCCCGGCTCCGGCTGGGTTACAAGTATCTTTGGCAGGTTAAATCACCACCACCAGATGTAGACCAAACGAAATGTAAACTTTGCCAGATGGACTATTGTCACACCCTGCGTCATTATGTACTGGAGTGCGATGAAATTAATGAATTTAGAAACAACTCACTCAGAAGTGTTCAAGAAATGGCTAAGTATTTTATCCACAGTGGTATATTACAGACCATTCTGGAGAAATACCCTGACTTTGCTAGCTGTAAATAAAGCATTACCACATGTGTGCATGTGTGTGTGTGTGTGTGTGTGTGTGTGTGTGTGTGTGTGTATTACAACCTAGGATTTCAAATGGCCTGTTATCCCAGGTGTAATGGGAGCAAATAAACACAGTAGAAAAAGTTTAGACTTATATTATCCTTCACCAATTATAACAGCAATATGTACACTATGTACAGTGATAAATATAGTGCACTCCACGGTAAGCAAGGCAGAAATAGAAGCCACAAGATAGCAGACCGTGCTTCAACCAGCTCTAGAGTGGGAATGACAAGGGCAGACAGGAGAGCGGTATCCACATAACCTCTGCGATTGTCAATCCCACCTTCTTATTGGCTAGAACCTGGTCACTAGTTGAACGATGGGGCCCCATCATCAACTCTTAGCAACCTGGTTCGCTGGTTGGGGGAGATAGCCTGTAAATGAGGGTGTGTCCATGCGCCGAATAAAGGTTACGTACTCTTTGCATGCCACAGTGTGTTTGTGTGTATGTGTATGAGTGTGTGAGTGAGTGTGTGTGTGAGTGTGTGTGTGTGTGTGTGTGTGTGTGTGTGTGTGTGTGTGTGTGTGTGTGTGTGTGTGTGTGTGTGTGTGTGTGTGTGTGTGTGTGACTCAACAATCAATATTTGCACCAATAACTCACTACAGTTGTGACCGGGTGTGGAAGTGTGAATTGCTCATTACTCTAAAATTTGTTCATGATTGTAGCCATGTATAAACGTAAGTAACCATTCTTACAGTATTCATTACCTTTGTAACTTGTGAGTTCATTACCTTTGTAACTTGTGAGTTCATTACCTTGTACCTAGTTCAGCCATCAAAACTTTGGAGCCCGGTCCCTGGACCCATTGTGTACCCCTGTAATCTGTAAATACCTTTGTAACTTGTCATGATTGTGACTAGACCTACCTGGAGTTCATTACCTTTGTAAATTGTGAGTTCATTACCTTTGTAAATTGTGAATTCATTACCTCTGTAACTTGCTCAGCTATCAAAACTTTGAGGCCCAGTCCCTGGACCCATTATGTACTTCTGTAATCTTTTGACTACCGCCCACAGGATGGATATGGGGTGCATAATAAACATGCTAAATAAACGTAACTGTTGCATATGTGTCTTACCTAACAATCTGTCGGTATTTTATACCATTTTAGTGTTCAATCTGTCAGACACTGCAACACAAGGGTATCTTGGTACAGACCTGGAATCACTTCGACTACCTCCTCTACTAGTGAGAGCGGCTGGATTTGAGAGGCACCTGACCTCCCAACATCTGCGTTCTACTAGTGACCTGTCTCACCTCCTGGCGCTATATAAGGCTCCATCCTGTCACTTCAACTCCATATTGTTTCAAACTTTGGAACAATGCTCTTCTCCAGACTGAGGGACTGACCACCTCAAAACTTTAAGGGTGATGGACTGATTACATCGTCTTCAAGTCTCTTCTGCTTCTGTCAACTTTTCTGTACTCGACTGAAGAAGCCTACTGTGTAGGCGAAACGTTTCGAAATAAAGATACCTAACTGTTGCATATGTGTCTTACCTAACACATAATAAACATATTAAACTTAACTAACAGGTGTATAGAACAAAAGTTAGAGATAAGATAGGTCCCCTTAAAAATAACTCCGGGCATCTCACTGACAAGGAGAATGAAATGTGCTCGATTCTTAATAATTATTTTCTCTCGGTTTTCACTCAGGAAGACACTGACAGTATCCCAGTAATTAATTTTTACAGTGGGCTTGAAGATGATAAATTATGCAGTATCACAATCACTAGCGAAATGGTTATCAAACACATAGACCGGTTAAAGCAAAATAAATCCCCGGGCCTTGATGAACTTTTTTCAAGGGTTCTTAAAGAGTGTAAAGTGGAACTCTGTGAACCTTTAACTAATATTTTTAATTTATCTCTTCAAACAGGTGTAGTGTCTGATATGTGGAAGATGGCTAATGTAATTCCTATTTTTAAAACAGGGGACAAGTCGTTGCCGTCAAATTACCGCCCAATAAGCCTGACCTCAATTGTAGGCAAATTACTAGTCAATTACAGCTGATATTATAAGAAGCCATCTCGATAGGCATAATTTGATTAATGATACTCAACATGGTTTCACCAGGGGCCGTTCCTGCCTGACTAATTTATTAACCTTCTTCAGCAAAGCTTTTGAGGCCGTTGATCAGGATAAAGAATTCGATATTGTATATTTAGATTTTAGTAAGGCTTTTGATAGAGTACCACATCAGAGACTGTTGAAGAAAGTGGCTGCTCATGTCATTTGGGGGAAAATGCTGTCATGGATCGAGTCATGGCTCACTAATAGGAAGCAGAGAGTGTGCATAAATGGGGTTAAATCTGAGTGGGGATCTGTAACAAGTGGCGTTCCGCAGGGATCAGTTTTAGGCCCATTGTTGTTTATTATATATATAAACGACCTTGACGAGGGAATTACTAGTGACATAAGCACATTTGCTGATGACACGAAGAGAGGATAATCGATTCAGACGTTGATGTCTCACAACTTCAGGAGGATTTAGAAAAACTCAATTTGTGGTCAGAAAAGTGGCAGATGCAGTTCATTGTAGATAAATGTAAAGTTCAAAAGCTCGGAAATGTCCATAACCCTAGCACCTACCAGCTTAATAATGTTGAACTTAGCCATACAGATTGCGAAAAGGACTTGGGGGTTATGGTGAGCAGCAACCTTAAACCAAGACAGCAATGCCTAAGCGTACGTAATAAGGCAAATAGGTTGCTGGGATTTATATCAAGAAGTGTAAGCAACAGAAATCCAGAGGTCATACTGCAGCTTTATACATCATTAGTAAGGCCTCACCTAGATTATGCAGCTCAATTCTGGTCTCCATATTACAGAATGGACATAAATTCGTTAGAAAACATTCAGCATAGGATGACTAAATTAATACATAGCATTAGAAATCTTCCTTATGAAGAAAGATTGAAGACTCTTAAGTTACATTCACTTGTTAGACGAAGAATGAGGGGAGACCTGATCGAAGTGTATAAGTGGAAGATAGGTATTAATAAGGGGGATATTAGCTAGGTCTTGAGGATGTCTCTCCAGGAGAGAACCCGCAGTAATGGATTCAAGTTGGACAAGTTTAGATTTAGAAGGGATGTAGGAAAGTATTGGTTTGGAAATAGGGTAGTTGATGAGTGGAACAGTCTACCTAGTTGGGTTATTGAGGCTAAAACCTTGAGTAGTTTCAAATATAGGTTGGATAAATACATGAGTGAGGGGTTGGATTTGAGTCGGAGTTGCATATGAGATTGGATAGAGTAATCAGAGCTTATTTCTTGGGTGGCATTGAAAATTGGGTTGGGCAAATGTTTTGTTAGTGGGATGGATTCTAAAGGACCTGCCAAGTATGGGCCAACAGGCCTGCTGCAGTGATCCTCCTTTCTTATGTTCTTATACCTCTAATTAATCCAGTTTAAAGTCTTAACAACATCCTCAACTGTACTAGTGAGAAAACCCACACCTGCCCTGGCATGCATGTTATTTAGGTTATAGAAGTGGTTCCAGTTGTCAATGAATGGTACTGCATTTTTCTTACAGTGTTTATCCAGCCAACAATTTATACTAATCACTCTGGACAACCATTCATTTCCAACATCTCTTCTTGGCAAAATGCCCCATATAACAGGTCTACCCCACTTCTTCCTAATAATTTCTATTGTTGTCCTATACCTTCTAACTTAATCCTCACTTCTGCACTTGCCTACATCATTGCCTCCAGCACTGAGGCAGATAATAGAATTGATCTCATTACCATTTATGATGTTGTCAAGCCGGCTAACAATATCTTCCATCCCAGCCCCAGGAAAGCAAACCCTCCGTCTCCTACTCCTATCCTTCAAGCAGAAGGCCCTATCCATGCACCTAATCTGACTGTCCCCAACAAACACAATGTTCTTACCTTCCTTGTTCTTCGTCGTGACGTTCCCAGTAGTCGACTCACATTCACTGGGTAGCATGGAGAATGAGTTCGAAGTTTCTACAGCAGCCTCCTGGATCTTTGTCGTTTCTGCCTCTCTTGATCCTCAGCTTTGTTCCAGGCTTTCCCACCACTGTCCAGATTCTGTTCAGATTCACAGAGAGCACACCAGACACGTCTTCACAGGCTTTCCCGCCACTGTCCAGGTTCCTTTCTTGAGGATTCACAACAGGAGGATTACTGCGAATCCTCTTGTTTTCCTCAGTCAATCGCCATATCTCAAGCTTGGCCACCCCTCAGCTCAAAAGAGGACTTCTTGGATGGTATATTCTAGCTGCAATCTAACAAGTGCATTGTGGAGAGTCAATTTGATGTCAGGTTTTTGTACTCAAAGTTTCTAGCTATGAGAGCCAGCATTTTGATAGCTTTTCTGCCAATTTTGTATCACCAGCAAATTTTGAATTTTGTTATCTAACAGTTAATGTAAGAGAGAGAGAGAGCGCAAGGGTCCCTCCTTGGCTAGCTGCAAGAACTGTGTCAAAACTGTCAGTGGTGACAATAAGGCAGGAGGAGGTGCATTTCCTTCTTAAATCGCTGGACCAAGAAAAGGCTGTGGGCCCAGACAAGTTGAGCCCAAGATTGTTGAGAAGATGTGCAGACCAGCTAGCAGCACCTCTAACTCGCATCTTTCAGCACTGCCTAGTACAGTGTAAATGGCCCTCTCTATGGAAAGAGGCAAATGTAGTCCCTGTTCACAAAAAGAAGAGCAGAGCAGAAATCAGCAACTACAGACCAGTGTCACTCTTGTCAATCACTGGTAAGATCCTTGAGACAATAATCTCAAGACAAATGACAGAGTTTTTTGACTACTACTCACTACTTTGTGATCGTCAATATGGCTTCAGGAAAGGTTACTCTGCTGCTGATCTGTTGTTAAACCTCTCCACTAAGTGGCACCAGTCACTGGATGAATCCACAGTCAGCTGTGTGGTAGCACTGGACATTGCTGGCGCTTTCGACCGGGTGTGGCACCAGGGCCTCTTAGCAAAACTTCAAGCACTGGGAATTGCAGGCTCTACACTATGTCTCCTCAGTGATTACCTTCATGGTAGATCTCTAAGTGTAGTCCTCAATGGAACGGAATCAGCAAGGCATCCTATTGGGGCAAGCGTTCCACAAGGAAGCGTGCTGGGTCCATTGTTATGGAATGTCTACTTCAACGACCTTCTTCATCTCATCCCAGAATCACATGCATATGCAGACGACTGTACACTGACATTCACTTATCCAAGAGAAGAAATGCCAGCTGCTCTAAGCTACATCAATCACCAGCTGAGAGCTATATCAGCTTGGGGAAATAGATGGCAAGTAACATTTGCACCTAAAAAACGCAAATGATGATCGTCTCTAGGCACCATGATGGTAATGCTGGTGCAGTTGATATCCTTGGGGTGAAATTTGACTCCAAACTAACCATGAAGAACCATGTTGTAAATCTTGCAAACAAGGCAGCCAGGAAGCTTACAGCACTTCGCCGTATCTCGCATCTGCTTGACAGTAGGGGATGCAAGATTCTGTACGAGGCACAAGTACGCTCACACCTTGAGTATGCTCCACTTTCTTGGTTTGCCTGCCCCCCTTCTCATCTGCGACTGCTTGACAGAGTAGAGAACAGAGCAAGACGTCTCATCTCTCGCCTGGACCCATCCTGGATAGATCTGTCATTTCAGCAGAGCCTTCAACATAGGAGGGATGTGGGTGGCCTTACTGTTATGTACAAGGCCAATATTGTCAAAATACCACACTTGGATCCACTTCGAGGACAGCGTGAAACAAGCTTTTATGCCACAAGACGGGCAGAAAGTAGCAACTTCACTCTGGCTGTACCCTTCTCCAGAACATCACTCCATCTGAGATCATATATACCCAGGATGACTCGAGTATGGAACACATTCGTACAGCATAATGATGTCAACGAGATAACGTCAGTTGATCAAATGAAAATGCTGGCCCACAGATGGCTCCAGCTTCATCCTGTTCCCTACTTGTATGTCTCATAACAATAAAAATGCTTTCAAATGAGCTGATGTAGGTAACAGCTCTTAGCTTGCCAATAAAGTTAGGAATCCTTAACCTGTAATATAGCTGTCAATAAAGCTAGGGATCCTTAACCTTGTCAAACCCTGTGTAAAAAAAAAATAAAAAAAAAAAGAGAATGGAAGGGAAGAAAGAGAGGTCAGAAGGGATGTTTATGAAGTAGCAGAAGCAAGTGTGTGTGCGTGTGAGAGTTAAAGAGAAGGGAGTTCAAACAGAGACAAGACAACCCTTGGATGACACGTTTAGAAGGGGTGAGATGTGTACACAAGAACGTAAGAAAGGAGGAGAACTGCAGCAGGCCTACTGGCCCATGCTAGGCAGGTCCAAATCACACTCACTTAAAAAGGAAAGAGCACTGATGCAGGCCGGCTGGTCCATTCTAGGCAGGTCCAAGTTACATCCACTTAAAAACGGAAGTGCACTGTTGCAGGCCTACTGGCTGAAGCTCGGCAGGTCCACCTCACACCCATCCATACTCACTCATATACTTACGTAACCTGTAGAAGAAAAAAAATGAGGAGTGGAAAGAGGGCTGCAGGAGAGTCGAGTGGATTAGCTGTGAAGAGGAGAAAGAGAAGAGATGAGAGAGGAAGGTTATCTTCGTTGTATCAGGGTCATCAAAGGAGAGGAGACGTTCAGCTAAAACAAATGAGTTACGAGTGAGTAACACTGGCAGGAGACCAGATGTGTAACACTGGCAGGAGACCAGATGTGTAACACTGGCAGGAGACCAGATGTGTAACACTGGCAGGAGATCAGATGTGTAACACTGGCAGGAGACCAGATGTGTAACACTGGCAGGAGACCAGATGTGTAGCACTGGCAGGAGACCAGATGTGTAACACTGGCAGGAGACCAGATGTTAAGGAAGCAGACTGTAAAAATAAGATGGTGCTAGGTGAACAGGGGTCCACCTAGCATCCCTGTTCACCTAGCATCAAGTAGGTACCTGGGTGTTAGTAGACTGTTGTGGGTGGCATCCTGGGGGGTGATAGATAGGGCTGGGCATTAAAATAAGCTGAAGTAGATAACAGATGTTATCCTGTAAAATTGATCGGTGTGAGAAAATGCTAAGATGATTAAATACTTAACTATAACAAATACTGAATCTGAGTTATTACTGGATCTGAAAGTGGTGTTGCTGCCTCAGTATTTATTGTAACTAAAACCTTAATGTTTGAAAACTTTGTAAGAGTCCAGGACTGGACATCATCAACTCAGGCCATAAGAACATAAGAATGGAGGGACACTGTAGAAGGCCTACTGGCCCATACAAGGCAGGTCATTAATTGGCCTTAAATTGGCTACGGAATCGATTACAAAAAACTCATTGTATTTCCAGAATTAATGAGGGAATTACTTGTTTTAAACTCTATAAATACTATTAAGAGTACTGTTGGCAAACAAGAAATATGAAACATTATAAAATATTAATAAAGTCCAAGTGAATAACATCTTTTATTAAGAATAAAAACAAGGAATCAAACAGATGTTGATTTGGCAACAAAAACTTGGCAAGAAAACTTAAATAAGTTAGGAGAAACTTTGACATTAATTACAAAGACAAATGAAAGTAAAAATCTGAAAGATGAGTTAGATAAGAAATATTTGTTTGTTGATAATGAAACATTATAACATTATAAGAAACTTATGTTAAATAAAACTTTTATTATTGGAAGAAGAAGATGATGGTGGTCATGATGGAGTTATTTATCTATAATGTAACCTGATACAGGTCACGATAATGTAACCTGACACAGGTCACGATAATGTAACCTGACACAGGTCACGATAATGTAACCTGATACACGTCACGATAATGTAACCTGACACAGGTCACGATAATGTAACCTGACACAGGTCACGATAATGTAACCTGATACAGGTCACGATAATGTAACCTGATACAGGTCACGATAATGTAACCTGATACAGGTCACGATAATGTAACCTGACACAGGTCACGATAATGTAACCTGACACAGGTCACGATAATGTAACCTGATACAGGTCACGATAATGTAACCTGATACAGGTCACGATAATGTAACCTGATACAGGTCACGATAATGTAACCTGACACAGGTCACGATAATGTAACCTGACACAGGTCACGATAATGTAACCTGACACAGGTCACGATAATGTAACCTGACACAGGTCACGATAATGTAACCTGACACAGGTCACGATGATGTAACCTGACACAGGTCACGAAAATGTAACCTGACACAGGTCACGATAATGTAACCTGACACAGGTCACGATAATGTAACCTGACACAGGTCACGATAATGTAACCTGACACAGGTCACGATAATGTAACCTGACACAGGTCACGATAATGTAACCTGACACAGGTCACGATAATGTAACCTGACACAGGTCACGATAATGTAACCTGACACAGGTCACGATAATGTAACCTGACACAGGTCACGATAATGTAACCTGACACAGGTCACGAAAATGTAACCTGACACAGGTCACGATAATGTAACCTGACACAGGTCACGATAATGTAACCTGACACAGGTCACGATAATGTAACCTGACACAGGTCACGATAATGTAACCTGACACAGGTCACGATAATGTAACCTGACACAGGTCACGATAATGTAACCTGACACAGGTCACGATAATGTAACCTGACACAGGTCACGATAATGTAACCTGACACAGGTCACGATAATGTAACCTGACACAGGTCACGATAATGTAACCTGACACAGGTCACGATAATGTAACCTGACACAGGTCACGATAATGTAACCTGACACAGGTCACGATAATGTAACCTGACACAGGTCACGATAATGTAACCTGACACAGGTCACGATAATGTAACCTGACACAGGTCACGATAATGTAACCTGACACAGGTCACGATAATGTAACCTGACACAGGTCACGATAATGTAACCTGACACAGGTCACGATAATGTAACCTGACACAGGTCACGATAATGTAACCTGACACAGGTCACGATAATGTAACCTGACACAGGTCACGATAATGTAACCTGACACAGGTCACGATAATGTAACCTGACACAGGTCACGATAATGTAACCTGACACAGGTCACGATAATGTAACCTGACACAGGTCACGATAATGTAACCTGACACAGGTCACGATAATGTAACCTGACACAGGTCACGATAATGTAACCTGACACAGGTCACGATAATGTAACCTGACACAGGTCAGGATGAAGCAACCACGGCCAGACCAGTGGCTGGGATCAATATGATGAAGCAACCACTGTAAGACCAGTGGCTGGGATCAATATGATGAAGCAACCACTGTCAGTCCAGTGGCTGGGATCATTATGATGAAGCAACCACTGTCAGTCCAGTGGCTGGGATCATTATGATGAAGCAACCACTGTCAGACCAGTGGCTGGGATCATTATGATGAAGCAACCACTGTCAGTCCAGTGGCTGGGATCATTATGATGAAGCAACCACTGTCAGTCCAGTGGCTGGGATCATTATGATGAAGCAACCACTGTCAGACCAGTGGCTGGGATCATTATGATGAAGCAACCACTGTCAGACCAGTGGCTGGGATCAATATGATGAAGCAACCACTGTCAGACCAGTGGCTGGGATCAATATGATGAAGCAACCACTGTCAGTCCAGTAGCTGGGATCAATATGATGAAGCAACCACTGCCAGACCAGTGGCTGGGATCAATATGATGAAGCAACCACTGTAAGACCAGTGGCTGGGATCAATATGATGAAGCAACCACTGCCAGACCAGTGGCTGGGATCAATATGATGAAGCTACCACTGCCAGACCAGTGGCTGGGATCAATATGATGAAGCTACCACTGCCAGACCAGTGGCTGGGATCAATATGATGAAGCTACCACTGCCAGACCAGTGGCTGGGATCAATATGATGAAGCAACCACTGCCAGACCAGTGGCTGGGATCAATATGATGAAGCAACCACGGCCAGACCAGTGGCTGGGATCAATACGATGAAGCAACCACTGTAAGACCAGTGGCTGGGATCATTATGATGAAGCAACCACTGTCAGACCAGTGGCTGGGATCAATATGATGAAGCAACCACTGCCAGACCAGTGGCTGGGATCAATATGATGAAGCAACCACGGCCAGACCAGTGGCTGGGATCAATATGATGAAGCAACCACTGTAAGACCAGTGGCTGGGATCATTATGATGAAGCAACAACTGTCAGACCAGTGGCTGGGATCAATATGATGAAGCAACCACTGCCAGACCAGTGGCTGGGATCAATATGATGAAGCAACCACTGCCAGACCAGTGGCTGGGATGATTATGATGAAGCAACCACTATAAGACCAGTGGCTGGGATCAATATGATGAAGCAACCACGGCCAGACCAGTGGCTGTGATCAATATGATGAAGAAGCAACCACTGTCAGTCGAGTGGCTGGGATCATTATGATGAAGCAACCACTGCCAGACCAGTGGCTGGGATGATTATGATGAAGCAACCACTGTAAGACCAGTGGCTGGGATCAATATGATGAAGCAACCACGGCCAGACCAGTGCCTGTGATCAATATGATGAAGAAGCAACCACTGTAAGACCAGTGGCTGGGATCAATATGATGAAGCAACCACTGAAAGACCAGTGGCTGGGATCAATATGATGAAGCAACCACTGTCAGTCCAGTAGCTGGGATCAATATGATGAAGCAACCACTGCGAGACCAGTGGCTGGGATCAATATGATGAAGCAACCACTGTAAGACCAGTGGCTGGGATCAATATGATGAAGCAACCACTGCCAGACCAGTGGCTGGGATCAATATGATGAAGCTACCACTGCCAGACCAGTGGCTGGGATCAATATGATGAAGCTACCACTGCCAGACCAGTGGCTGGGATCAATATGATGAAGCAACCACTGCCAGACCAGTGGCTGGGATCAATATGATGAAGCAACCACGGCCAGACCAGTGGCTGGGATCAATATGATGAAGCAACCACTGTAAGACGAGTGGCTGGGATCATTATGATGAAGCAACCACTGTCAGACCAGTGGCTGGGATCAATATGATGAAGCAACCACTGCCAGACCAGTGGCTGGGGTCAATATGATGAAGCAACCACGGCCAGACCAGTGGCTGGGATCAATATGATGAAGCAACCACTGTAAGACCAGTGGCTGGGATCATTATGATGAAGCAACCACTGTCAGACCAGTGGCTGGGATCAATATGATGAAGCAACCACTGCCAGACCAGTAACTGGGATCAATATGATGAAGCAACCACTGCCAGACCAGTGGCTGGGATGATTATGATGAAGCAACCACTGTAAGACCAGTGGCTGGGATCAATATGATGAAGCAACCACGGCCAGACCAGTGGCTGTGATCAATATGATGAAGAAGCAACCACTGTCAGTCCAGTGGCTGGGATCATTATGATGAAGCAACCACTGCCAGACCAGTGGCTGGGATGATTATGATGAAGCAACCACTGTAAGACCAGTGGCTGGGATCAATATGATGAAGCAACCACGGCCAGACCAGTGGCTGTGATCAATATGATGAAGAAGCAACCACTGTAAGACCAGTGGCTGGGATCATTATGATGAAGCAACCACTGTAAGACCAGTGGCTGGGATCAATATGATGAAGCAACCACGGCCAGACCAGTGGCTGGGATCAATATGATGAAGAAGCAACCACTGTAAGACCAGTGGCTGGGATCATTATGATGAAGCAACCACTGTAAGACCAGTGGCTGCGATCAATATGATGAAGCAACCACTGTCAGACCAGTGGCAGGGGTCAATATGTTGAAGAAGCAACCACTGTAAGACCAGTGGCTGGGATCATTATGATGAAGCAACCACTGTAAGACCAGTGGCTGCGATCAATATGATGAAGCAACCACTGCCAGACCAGTGGCTGCGATCAATATGATGAAGCAACCTCTGTCAGAACAGTGGCTGGGATCAATATGATGAAGCAACCACTGTAAGACCAGTGGCTGGGATCAATATGATGAAGCAACCACTGTCAGACCAGTGGCTGGGATCAATATGATGAAGCAACCACTGTAAGACCAGTGGCTGGGATCAATATGATGAAGCAACCACTGTCAGACCAGTGGCTGGGATCAATATGATGAAGCAACCACTGTAAGACCAGTGGCTTGGATCAATATGATGAAGCAACCACTGCCAGACCAGTGGCTGGGATCAATATGATGAAGCAACCACTGCCAGACCAGTGGCTGGGATCAATATGATGAAGCAACCACTGCCAGACCAGTGGCTGGGATCAATATGATGAAGCAACCACTGCTAGACCAGCGGCTGGGATCAATATGATGAAGCAACCACTGCCAGACTAGTGGCTGGGATCAATATGATGAAGCAACCACTGCCAGACCAGTGGCTGGGATCAATATGATGAAGCAACCACTGACAGACCAGTGGTTGGGATCAATATGATGAAGCAACCACTGCCAGACCAGTGGCTGGGATCAGTATGATGAAGCAACCACTGCCAGACCAGTGGCTGGGATCAATATGATGAAGCAACCACTGCCAGACCAGTGGCTGGGATCAATATGATGAAGCTACCACTGCCAGACCAGTGGCTGGGATCAATATGATGAAGCAACCACTGCCAGACCAGTGGCTGGGATCACTATGATGAAGCAACCACTGCCAGACCAGTGGCTGGGATCAATATGATGAAGCAACAACACCCTGACCAGTGGCTGGGATCAATATGATGAAGCAACCACTGCCAGACCAGCGGCTGGGATCAATATGATGAAGCAACCACTGCCAGACTAGTGGCTGGGATCATTATGATGAAGCAACCACTGCCAGACCAGTGGCTGGGATCAATATGATGAAGCAACCACTGCCAGACCAGTGGCTGGGATTAATATGATGAAGCAACCACTGACAGACCAGTGGTTGGGATCAATATGATGAAGCAACCACTGCCAGACCAGTGGCTGGGATCAATATGATGAAGCAACCACTGTCAGACCAGTGGCTGGGATCAATAAGATGAAGCAACCACTGCCAGACCAGTGGCTGGGATCAATATGATGAAGCAACCACTGCCTGACCAGTGGCTGGGATCAATATGATGAAGCAACCACTGTCAGACCAGTGGCTGGGATCAATATGATGAAGCAACCACTGCCAGACCAGTGGCTGGGATCAATATGATGAAGCAACCACTGCCAGACCAGTGGCTGGGATCAATATGATGAAGCAACCACTGCCAGACCAGTGGCTGGCGTTAATATGATGAAGCAACCACTGTCAGACGAGTAGCTGGGATCAATATGATGAAGCAACCACTGCCAGACCAGTGGCTGGGATCAATAAGATGAAGCAACCACCATCAGACCAGTGGCTGGGACCAATATGATTAAGCATCCACTGTAAGACCAGTGGCTGGGATTAATATGATGAAGCAACCACTGTCAGACCAGTGGCTGGGATTAATATGATGAAGCATCCCCTGTAAGACCAGTGGCTGGGATTAATATGATGAAGCATCCACTGTAAGACCAGTGGCTGGGATTAATATGATGAAGCAACCACTGTCAGACCAGTGGCTGGGATTAATATGATGAAGCAACCACTGTAAGACCAGTGGCTGGGATCAATAAGATGAAGCAACCACTGTCAGACCAGTGGCTGGGATTAATATGATGAAGCAACCACTGTAAGACCAGTGGCTGGGATCAATATGGTGAAGCAACCACTGCCAGACCAGTGGCTGGGATTAATATGATGAAGCAACAACTGCCAGACCAGTGGCTGGGATCAATATGATGAAGCAACCACTGTCAGACCAATGGCTGGGATCAATATGATGAAGCAACCACTGTCAGACCAGTGGCTGGGATCAATACGATGAAGCAACCACTGTCAGACCAGTGGCTGGGATCAATAAGATGAAGCAACCACTGTTAGACCAGTGGCTGGGATTAATATGATGAAGCAACCACTGTCAGACCAGTGGCTGGGATCAATAAGATGAAGCAACCACTGTCAGACCAGTGGCTGGGATCAATATGATGAAGCAACCACTGTCAGACCAGTGGCTGGGATCAGTATGATGAAGCAACCACTGTAAGGCCAGTGGCTGGGATCAATATGATGAAGCAACCACTGTCAGACCAGTGGCTGGGATCAATAAGATGAAGCAACCACTGTCAGACCAGTGGCTGGGATCAATATGATGAAGCAACCACTGTCAGACCAGTGGCTGGGATCAATAAGATGAAGCAACCACTGTCAGACCAGTGGCTGGGATTAATATGATGAAGCAACCACTGTCAGACCAGTGGCTGGGATTAATATGATGAAGCAACCACTGTCAGACCAGTGGCTGGGATTAATATGATGAAGCAACCACTGTCAGACCAGTGGCTGGGATTAATATGATGAAGCAACCACTGCCAGACCAGTGGCTGGGATCAGTAAGATGATGACACCACTGCCAGTCCAGTGGCTGGGGTTAATATGATGAAGCAACCACTGTCAGACCAGTGGCTGGGATCATTATGATGAAAAAAACACTGTCAGAACAGAGGCTTAGATTAATATGATGAAGCAACCACTGTCAGACCAGTGGCTGGGATCAGTATGATGAAGCAACCACTGTCAGACCAGTGGCTGGGATTAATTTGATGAAGCAACCACTGTCAGACCAGTGGCTGGGATTAATATGATGAAACAACGACTGTCAGACCAGAGGCTTAGATTAATATGATGAAGCAACCACTGTCAGACCAGTGGCTGGGATTAATATGATGAAGCAACCACTGTCAGACCAGTGGCTGGGATCAGTATGATGAAGCAACCACTGTAAGGCCAGTGGCTGGGATTAATATGATGAAGCAACTACTGTCAGACCAGTGGCTGGGATCAATATGATGAAGCAACCACTGTCAGTCCAGTGGCTGGGATTAATATGATGAAGCAACCACTGTCAGACCAGTGGCTGGGATCAATATGATGAAGCAACCACTGTCAGACCAGTGGCTGGGATCAATATGATGAAGCAACCACTGCCAGACCAGTGGCTGGGATCAATATGATGAAGCAACCACTGTCAGACCAGTGGCTGGGATCAATAAGATGAAGCAACCACTGTCAGACCAGTGGCTGGGATTAATATGATGAAGCAACCACTGTCAGACCAGTGGCTGGGATCAATAAGATGAAGCAACCACTGCCAGACCAGTGACTGGGATTAATATGATGAAGCAACCACTGTCAGACCAGTGGCTGGGATCAATAAGATGAAGCAACCACTGCCAGACCAGTGGCTGGGATCAACATGATGAAGCAACCACTGTCAGTCCAGTGGCTCGGATCAGTAAGATGATGACACCACTGCCAGTCCAGTGGCTGGCATCAATATGATGAAGCAACCACTGCGAGACCAGTGGCTGGGATTAATATGATGAAGCAACCACTGTCAGACCAGTGGCTGGGATCAGTATGATGAAGCAACCACTGTAAGGCCAGTGGCTGGGATTAATATGATGAAGCAACTACTGTCAGACGAGTGGCTGGGATCAATATGATGAAGCAACCACTGCCAGACCAGTGGCTGGGATCAATAAGATGAAGCAACCACTGTCAGACCAGTGGCTGGGATCAATATGATGAAGCATCCACTGTAAGACCAGTGGCTGGGATTAATATGATGAAGCAACCACTGTCAGACCAGTGGCTGGGATCAATATGATGAAGCAACCACTGTCAGACCAGTGGCTGGGATCAATAAGATGAAGCAACCACTGTCAGACCAGTGGCTGGGATTAATATGATGAAGCAACCACTGTCAGACCAGTGGCTGGGATCAATATGATGAAGCAACCACTGTCAGACCAGTGGCTGGGATCAATATGATGAAGCAACCACTGTCAGACCAGTGGCTGGGATCAATATGATGAAGCAACCACTGTCAGACCAGTGGCTGGGATCAATAAGATGAAGCAACCACTGTGAGAACAGTGGCTGGGATTAATATGATGAAGCAACCACTGTCAGACCAGTGGCTGGGATCAATATGATGAAGCAACCACTGTCAGACCAGTGGCTGGGATCAATATGATGAAGCAACCACTGCCAGACCAGTGGCTGGGATCAATATGATGAAGCAACCACTGTCAGACCAGTGGCTGGGATCAATATGATGAAGCAACCACTGTCAGTCCAGTGGCTGGGATCATTACGATGAAGCAACCACTGTCAGTCCAGTGGCTGGGATCAATATGATGAAGCAACCACTGTCAGTCCAGTGGCTGGGATCAATATGATGAAGCAACCACTGTCAGTCCAGTGGCTTGGATCAATATGATGAAGCAACCACTGCCAGACCAGTGGCTGGGATCAATATGATGAAGCAACCACTGTCAGACCAGTGGCAGGGATCAATATGATGAAGCAACCACTGTAAGACCAGTGGCTGGGATCAATATGATGAAGCAACCACTGCCAGACCAGTGGCTGGGATCAATATGATGAAGCAAACACTGTAAGAACAGTGGCTGGGATCAATATGATGAAGCAACCACTGCCAGACCAGTGGCTGGGATCAATATGATGAAGCAACCACTGTAAGACCAGTGGCTGGGATCAATATGATGAAGCAACCACGGCCAGACCAGTGGCTGGGATCAATATGATGAAGCAACCACTGTAAGACCAGTGGCTGGGATCAATATGATGAAGCAACCACGACCAGACCAGTGGCTGGGATCAATATGATGAAGCAACCACTGTAACACCAGTGGCTGGGATCATTATGATGAAGCAACCACTGCCAGACCAGTGGCTGGGATCATTATGATGAAGCAACCACTGTAAGACCAGTGGCTGGGATCAATAAGATGAAGCAACCACTGTAAGACCAGTGGCTGGGATCAATATGATGAAGCAATCACTGCCAGACCAGTGGCTGGGATCAATATGATGAAGCACCCACTGTAAGACCAGTGGCTGGGATCATTATGATGAAGCAACCATTGCCAGACCAGTGGCTGGGATCATTATGATGAAGCAACCACTGTAAGACCAGTGGCTGGGATCAATATGATGAAGCAACCACGGCCAGACCAGTGGCTGGGATCATTATGATGAAGCAACCACTGTAAGACCAGTGGCTGGGATCAATATGATGAAGCAACCACTGCCAGACCAGTGGCTGGGATCAATATGATGAAGAAGCAACCACTGTAAGACCAGTGGCTGGGATCATTATGATGAAGCAACCACTGTAAGACCAGTGGCTGGGATCAATATGATGAAGCAACCACTGCCAGACCAGTAGCTGTGATCAATATGATGAAGAAGCAACCACTGTAAGACCAGTAGCTGGGATCATTATGATGAAGCAACCACTGTAAGACCAGTGGCTGCGATCAATATGATGAAGCAACCACTGCCAGACCAGTGGCTGGGATCAATATGATGAAGCAACCACTGTAAGACCAGTGGCTGGGATCAATATGATGAAGCAACCACTGTCAGACCAGTGGCTGGGATCAATATGATGAAGCAACCACTGTAAGACCAGTGGCTGGGATCAATATGATGAAGCAACCACTGTCAGACCAGTGGCTGGGATCAATATGATGAAGCAACCACTGTAAGACCAGTGGCTGGGATCAATATGATGAAGCAACCACTGTCAGACCAGTGGCTGGGATCAATATGATGAAGCAACCACTGTAAGACCAGTGGCTGGGATCAATATGATGAAGCAACCACTGCCAGACCAGTAGCTGGGATCAATACGATGAAGCAACCACTGCCAGACCAGTGGCTGGGATCAATATGATGAAGCAACCACTGCAAGACCAGTGGCTGGGATCAATATGGTGAAGCAACCACTGCCAGACCAGTGGCTGGGATCAATATGATTAAGCAACCACTGCCAGACTAGTGGCTGGGATCAATATGATGAAGCAACCACTGCCAGACCAGTAGCTGGGATCAGTATGATGAAGCAACCACTGCCAGACCAGTGGCTGGGATCAATATGATGAAGCAACCACTGCCAGACCAGTGGCTGGGATCAATATGATGAAGCAACCACTGCCTGACCAGTGGCTGGGATCAATAAGATGAAGCAACCACTGTCAGACCAGTGGCTGGGATCAATAAGATGAAGCAACCACTGTCAGACCAGTGGCTGGGATCAATATGATGAAGCAACCACTGTCAGACCAGTGGCTGGGATCAATAAGATGAAGCAACCACTGTCAGACCAGTGGCTGGGATCAATAAGATGAAGCAACCACTGTCAGACCAGTGGCTGGGATCAATAAGATGAAGCCACCACTGTCAGACAAGTGGCTGGGATCAATAAGATGAAGCCACCACTGTCAGACCAGTGGCTGGGATCAATAAGATGAAGCAACCACTCTCAGTCCAGTGGCTGGGATCAATAAGATGAAGCCACCACTGTCAGACCAGTGGCTGGGATCAATAAGATGAAGCAACCACTGTCAGACCAGTGGCTGGGATCAATAAGATGAAGCCACCACTGTCAGACCAGAGGCTTAGATTAATATGATGAAGCAACCACTGACAGACCAGTGGCTGGGATCAATAAGATGAAAAAACCACTGGCAGACCAGTGACTGGGATCAATATGATGAAGGAACCACTGTCAGACCAGTGGCTGGGATTAATATGATGAAGCAGCCACTGTCATACCAGTGGCTGGGATCAATATGATGAAGCAACAAGTGACAGGCCAATGGCTGGGATCAATATGGTGAAGCAACCACTGTCATACCAGTGGCTGGGATCAATATGATGAAGCAACCACTGTCATACCAGTGACTGGGATTAATATGATGAAGCAACAACTGCCAGACCAGTGGCTGGGATCAATATGATGAAGCAACCACTGCCAGACCAGTGGCTGGGATCAATAAGATGAAGCAACCAATATAAGACCAGTGGCTGGGATTAATATGATGAAGCAACCACTGTCAGACCAGTGGCTGGGATCAATACGATGAAGCAACCACTGTCAGACCAGTGGCTGGGATCAAAAGGATGAAGCAACCACTGTCAGACCAGTGGCTGGGATTAATATGATGAAGCAACCACTGTCAGACCAATGGCTGGGATTAATATGATGAAGCAACCACTGTCAGACCAGTGGCTGGGGTTAATATGATGAAGCAACCACTGTCAGACCAGTGGCTGGCATCAATATGATGAAGCAACCACTGTCAGACCAGTGGCTGGGGTTAATATGATGAAGCAACCACTGCCAGACCAGTGGCTGGGGTTAATATGATGAAGCAACCACTGTCAGACCAGAGGCTTAGATTAATATGATGAAGCAACCACAGTCAGACCAGTGGCTGGGGTTAATATGATGAAGCAACCACTGTCAGACCAGTGGCTGGGATCAATATGATGACGCAACCACTGTCAGACTAGTGGCTGGGATCAGTATGATGAAGCAACCACTGTAAGGCCAGTGGCTGGGATTAATATGATGAAGCAACCACTGTCAGACGAGTGGCTGGGATCAATATGATGAAGCAACCACTGTCAGACCAGTGGCTGGGATTAATATGATGAAGCAACCACTGTCAGACCAGTGGCTGGGATCAATAAGATGAAGCAACCACAGTAAGACCAGTGGCTGGGATTAATATGATGAAGCATCCTCTGTAAGACCAGTGGCTGGGATTAATATGATGAAGCAACCACTGTCAGACCAGTGGCTGGGATCAATATGATGAAGCATCCACTGTAAGACCAGTGGCTGGGATTAATATGATGAAGCAACCACTGTCAGACCAGTGGCTGGGATTAATATGATGAAGCAACCACTGTCAGACCAGTGGCTGGGATCAATATGATGAAGCAACCACTGTCAGACCAGTGGCTGGGATTAATATGATGAAGCAACCACTGTCAGACCAGTGGCTGGGATCAATATGATGAAGCAACCACTGTAAGACCAGTGGCTGGGATTAATATGATGAAGCAACCACTGTCAGACCAGTGGCTGGGATCAATATGATGAAGCAACCACTGTAAGACCAGTGGCTGGGATTAATATGATGAAGCAACCACTGTCAGACCAGTGGCTGGGATCAATAAGATGAAGCAACCACAGTAAGACCAGTGGCTGGGATTAATATGATGAAGCAACCACTGTCAGACCAGTGGCTGGGATCAATATGATGAAGCAACCACTGTAAGACCAGTGGCTGGGATTAATATGATGAAGCAACCACTGTCAGACCAGTGGCTGGGATCAATAAGATGAAGCAACCACAGTAAGACCAGTGGCTGGGATTAATATGATGAAGCAATCACTGTCAGACCAGTGGCTGGGATCAATATGATGAAGCAACCACTGTAAGACCAGTTGCTGGGATTAATATGATGAAGCAACCACTGTCAGACCAGTGGCTGGGATCAATATGATGAAGCAACCACTGTAAGACCAGTTGCTTGGATCAATATGATGAAGCAACCACTGCCAGACCAGTGGCTGGGATCAATAAGATGAAGCAACAACTGTCAGACCAGTGGCTGGGATCAATATGATGAAGCAACCACTGTCAGACCAATGGCTGGGATCAATATGATGAAGCAACCACTGTAAGACCAGTTGCTGGGATCAATATGATGAAGCAACCACTGCCAGACCAGTGGCTGGGATCAATAAGATGAAGCAACAACTGTCAGACCAGTGGCTGGGATCAATATGATGAAGCAACCACTGCCAGACGAGTGGCTGGGATCAATATGATGAAGCAACCACTGCCAGACCAGAGGCTGGGATTAATAAGATGAAGCAACCACTGCCAGACCAGTGGTTGGGATCAATATGATGAAGCAACCACTGCCAGACCAGTGGCTGGGATCAATAAGATGAAGCAACCAATATAAGACCAGTGGCTGGGATTAATATGATGAAGCAACCACTGTCAGACCAGTGGCTGGGATCAATACGATGAAGCAACCACTGTCAGACCAGTGGCTGGGATCAAAAAGATGAAGCAACCACTGTCAGACCAGTGGCTGGGATTAATATGATGAAGCAACCACTGTCAGACCAATGGCTGGGATTAATATGATGAAGCAACCACTGTCAGACCAGTGGCTGGGGTTAATATGATGAAGCAACCACTGTCAGACCAGTGGCTGGCATCAATATGATGAAGCAACCACTGTCAGACCAGTGGCTGGGGTTAATATGATGAAGCAACCACTGCCAGACCAGTGGCTGGGGTTAATATGATGAAGCAACCACTGTCAGACCAGAGGCTTAGATTAATATGATGAAGCAACCACTGCCAGACCAGTGGCTGGGATCAATATGATGAAGCAACCACTGTAAGGCCAGTGGCTGGCATTAATATGATGAAGCAACCACTGTCAGACGAGTGGCTGGGATCAATATGATGAAGCAACCACTGTCAGACCAGTGGCTGGGATTAATATGATGAAGCAACCACTGTCAGACCAGTGGCTGGGATCAATAAGATGAAGCAACCACAGTAAGACCAGTGGCTGGGATTAATATGATGAAGCATCCTCTGTAAGACCAGTGGCTGGGATTAATATGATGAAGCAACCACTGTCAGACCAGTGGCTGGGATCAATATGATGAAGCATCCACTGTAAGACCAGTGGCTGGGATTAATATGATGAAGCAACCACTGTCAGACCAGTGGCTGGGATCAATATGATGAAGCAACCACTGTCAGACCAGTGGCTGGGATCAATATGATGAAGCAACCACTGTCAGACCAGTGGCTGGGATTAATATGATGAAGCAACCACTGTCAGACCAGTGGCTGGGATCAATATGATGAAGCAACCACTGTAAGACCAGTGGCTGGGATTAATATGATGAAGCAACCACTGTCAGACCAGTGGCTGGGATCAATATGATGAAGCAACCACTGTAAGACCAGTGGCTGGGATTAATATGATGAAGCAACCACTGTCAGACCAGTGGCTGGGATCAATAAGATGAAGCAACCACTGTCAGACCAGTGGCTGGGATTAATAAGATGAAGCAACCACTGTCAGACCAGTGGCTGGGATCAATATGATGAAGCAACCACTGTAAGACCAGTGGCTGGGATTAATAAGATGAAGCAACCACTGTCAGACCAGTGGCTGGGATCAATATGATGAAGCAACCACAGATAGACCAGTGGCTGGGATCAATATGATGAAGCAACCACTGTCACACAAGTGGCTGGGATCAATATGATGAAGCAACCACTGTCAAACCAGTGGCTTGGATCAATATGATGAAGCAACCACTGTCAGACCAGTGGCTGGGATCAATATGATGAAGCAACCACTGTAACACCAGTTGCTGGGATCAATATGATGAAGCAACCACTGCCAGACCAGTGGCTGGGATCAATAAGATGAAGCAACAACTGTCAGACCAGTGGCTGGGATCAATATGATGAAGCAACCACTGCCAGACCAGTGGCTGGGATCAACATGATGAAGCAACCACTGTCAGTCCAGTGGCTGGGATCAATAAGATGAAGCCACCACTGCCAGTCCAGTGGCTGGGATCAATATGATGAAGCAACCACTGCCAGTCCAGTGGCTGGCATCAATATGATGAAGCAACCACTGCCAGACCAGTGGCTGGGGTTAATATGATGAAGCAACCACTGTCAGACCAGTGGCTGGGATCATTATGATGAAACAAACACTGTCAGACCAGAGGCTTAGATTAATATGATGAAGCAACCACTGACAGACCAGTGGCTGGGATCAATAAGATGAAAAAACCACTGGCAGACCAGTGACTGGGATCAATATGATGAAGCATCCACTGTCAGACCAGTGGCTGGGATAAATAAGATGAAGCAACCACTGTCAGACCAGTGGCTGGGATTAAGATGATGAAGCAACCACTGTCAGACCAGTGGCTGGGATCAATATGGTGAAGCAACCACTGCCAGACCAGTGGCTGGGATCAATATGGTGAAGCAACCACTGCCAGACCAGTGGCTGGGATTAATATGATGAAGCAACAACTGCCAGACCAGTGGCTGGGATCAATATGATGAAGCAACCACTGCCATACCAGTGGCTGGGATCAATAAGATGAAGTAACCAATGTAAGACCAGTGGCTGGGATTAATATGATGAAGCAACCGCTGTCAGACCAGTGGCTGGGATCAGTACGATGAAGCAACCACTGTCAGACCAGTGGCTGGGATTAATATGATGAAGCAACCACTGTCAGACCAGTGGCTGGGATTAATATGATGAAGCAACCACTGTCAGACCAGTGGCTGGGATCAGTACGATGAAGCAACCACTGTCAGACCAGTGGCTGGGATCAGTACGATGAAGCAACCACTGTCAGACCAGTGGCTGGGATTAATATGATGAAGCAACCACTGTCAGACCAGTGGCTGGGATCAGTACGATGAAGCAACCACTGTCAGACCAGTGGCTGGGATCAATATGATGAAGCAACCACTGTCAGACCAGTGGCTGGGATCAATATGATGAAACAACCACTCTCAGACCAGTGACTGGGATCAATAAGATGAAGCAACCACTGTCAGACCAGAAGCTAGGATTAATAAGATGAAGCAACCACTGTCAGACCAGTGGCTGGGATCAGTATGATGAAGCAACCACTGTAAGGCCAGTAGCTGGGATTAATATGATGAAGCAACCACTCTCAGACCAGTGGCTGGGATCAATAAGATGAAGCAACCACTGTCAGACCAGTGGCTGGGATCAATATGATGAAGCATCCACTGTAAGACCAGTGGCTGGGATTAATATGATGAAGCAACCTCTGTAAGACCAGTGGCTGGGATTAATATGATGAAGCAACCACTGTCAGACCAGTGGCTGGGATCAGTATGATGAAGCAACCACTGTAAGGCCAGTTGCTGGGATTAATATGATGAAGCAACCACTGTCAGACCAGTGGCTGGGATCAGTATGATGAAGCAACCACTGTAAGGCCAGTGGCTGGGATCAATATAATGAAGCAACCACTGTAAGACCTGTGGCTGGGATCAATATGATGAAGCAACCACTGCCAGAGCAGTGGCTGGGATCAATATGATGAAGCAACCACTGCCAGACCAGTGGCTGGGATCAATATGATGAAGCAACCACTGCCAGACCAGTGGCTGGGATCAATATGATTAAGCAACCACTGCCAGACTAGTGGCTGGGATCAATATGATGAAGCAACCACTGCCAGACCAGTGGCTGGGATCAATATGATGAAGCAACCACTGACAGACCAGTGGTTGGGATCAATATGATGAAGCAACCACTGCCAGACCAGTGGCTGGGATCAGCATGATTAAGCAACCACTGCCAGACCAGTGGCTGGGATCAATATGATGAAGCAACCACTGCCAGACCAGTGGCTGGGATCAATATAATGAAGCAACCACTGCCAGACCAGTGGCTGGGATCAATATGATGAAGTTACCACTGCCAGACCAGTGGCTGGGATCAATATGATGAAGCAACCACTGCCAGACCAGTGGCTGGGTTCAATATGATGAAGCAACAACTCCCTGACCAGTGGCTGGGATCAATATGATGAAGCAACCACTGCCAGACCAGTGGCTGGGGTCAATAAGATGAAGCAACCAATGTAAGACCAGTAACTGGGATTAATATGATGAAGCAACCACTGTCAGACCAGTGGCTGGGATCAATACGATGAAGCAACCACTGTCAGACCAGTGGCTGGGATTAATATGATGAAGCAACCACTGTCAGACCAGTGGCTGGGATCAATACGATGAAGCAACCACTGTCAGACCAGTGGCTGGGATCAATACGATGAAGCAACCACTGTCAGACCAGTGGCTGGGATTAATATGATGAAGCAACCACTGTCAGACCAGTGGCTGGGATTAATATGATGAAGCAACCACTGTCAGACCAGTGGCTGGGATCAATACGATGAAGCAACCACTGTCAGACCAGTGGCTGGGATTAATATGATGAAGCAACCACTGTCAGACCAGTGGCTGGGATTAATATGATGAAGCAACCACTGTCAGACCAGTGGCTGGGATTAATATGATGAAGCAACCACTGTCAGACCAGTGGCTGGGATCAATGCGATGAAGCAACCACTGTCAGACCAGTGGCTGGGATTAATATGATGAAGCAACCACTGTCAGACCAGTGGCTGGGATCAGTATGATGAAGCAACCACTGTCAGACCAGTGGCTGGGATTAATATGATGAAGCAACCACTGTCAGACCAGTGGCTGGGATCAGTATGATGAAGCAACCACTGTCAGACCAGTGGCTGGGATTAATATGATGAAGCAACCACTGTCAGACCAGTGGCTGGGATCAGTATGATGAAGCAACCACTGTAAGGCCAGTGGCTGGGATTAATATGATGAAGCAACCACTGTCAGACGAGTAGCTGGGATCAATATGATGAAACAACCACTGCCAGACCAGTGGCTGGGATCAATATGGTGAAGCAACCACTGCCAGACCAGTGGCTGGGATCAATATGGTGAAGCAACCACTGCCAGACCAGTGGCTGGGATTAATATGATGAAGCAACAACTGCCAGACCAGTGGCTGGGATCAATATGATGAAGCAACCACTGCCAGACCAGTGGCTGGGATCAATAAGATGAAGCAACCACTGTCAGACCAGTGGCTGTGATCAACATGATGAAGCAACCACTGCCAGACCAGTGGCTTGCATCAATATGATGAAGCAACCACTGCCAGACCAGTGGCTGGGGTTAATTTGATGAAGCAACCACTGTCAGACCAGTGGCTGGGATCAATATGATGAAACAACCAGTGCCAGACCAGTGACTGGGATCAATATGATGAAGCAACCACTGTCAGACCAGTGGCTGAGATCAATATGATGAAGCAGCCACTGTCAGACCAGTGGCTGGGATCAATATGATGAAGCAACCACTGCCAGACCAGTGGCTGGGGTTAATATGATGAAGCAATCACTGTCAGACCAGTGGCTGGGATCAATATGATGAAGCAATCACTGTCAGACCAGTGGCTGGGATCAATATGATGAAGCAACCACTGTCAGACCAGTGGCTGGGATCAATATGATGAAGCATCCACTGCCAGACCAGTGTCTGGGATCAGTATGATGAAGCAACCACTGTCAGACCAGTGGCTTGGATCAATATGATGAAGCAACCAGTGTTAGACCAGTGTCTGGGATCAGTATGATGAAGCAACCACTGTCAGACCAGTGGCTTGGATCAATATGATGAAGCAACCAGTGTTAGACCAGTGGCTGGGATCAATATGATGAAGCAACCACTGTCAGACCAGTGGCTGGGATCAATATGATGAAGCAACCAGTGTTAGACCAGTGGGTAGGATTAATATGATGAAGCAACCACTGTCAGACCAGTGGCTGGGATCAATGAAATGAAGCAACCACTGTCAGACCAGTGGCTGGGATCAATATGATGAAGCAACCACTGTCAGACCAGTGGCTGGGATCAATATGATGAAGCAACCACTGTCAGACCAGTGGCTGGGATCAATATGATGAAGCAACCACTGCCAGACCAGTGGCTGGGATCAATGAAATGAAGCAACCACTGTCAGACCAGTGGCTGGGATCAATATGATGAAGCAACCACTGTAAGACCAGTGGCTGGGATTAATATGATGAAGCAACCACTGTAAGACCAGTGGCTGGGATTAATATGATGAAGCATCCACTGTCAGACCAGTGGCTGCGATCAATATGATGAAGCAACCACTGTAAGACCAGTGGCTGGGATTAATATGATGAAGCATCCACTGTCAGACCAGTGGCTGGGATTAATATGATGAAGCAACCACTGTCAGACCAGTGGCTGGGATTAATATGATGAAGTAACCACTGTCAGACCAGTGGCTGGGATTAATATGATGAAGCAACCACTGTCAGACCAGTGGCTGGGATCAATATGATGAAGCAACCACAGTAATACCAGTGGCTGGGATTAATATGATGAAGCAACCACTGTCAGACCAGTGGCTGGGATTAATATGATGAAGCAACCACAGTTAGACCAGTGGCTGGGATTAATATGATGAAGCAACCACAGTAAGACCAGTGGCTGGGATTAATATGATGAAGCAACCACAGTAAGACCAGTGGCTGGGATCAATATGATGAAGCAACCACTGTCAGACCAGTGGCTGGGATCAATGAGTATGTATTTAGACGTTCAGTATCAGCAATTAAGCAAACAGATTTAAAAGAGCTGAATATATGTGATCAAGCAAGCGTCCGTGTATCTCTGCTAGGTATCAGTGATTAAGTAACCGCACACCAGTACTGGTTATTATTTCTGTGACTAATTAACAAACAACTTAACGGTACAGGCTTATCCAACCTATTAAAAACCAAAGTTTACCGATTCCTAGGATAATAACGTTACCCGTCCTAATTATTCCACTAACTTTGGCCATGCACCATTTTGATGTAACTATATATGTAGCCAAAGTTGCTGCTACAGCTGAAATTTATTTATAGCAGTGCCATTACTACAGCTTGCTGGATGGGCTTATGACAGAAGTTTGCTTATACTCAGCCTCTTGCATGGGCAGACTTCTCGTATACCTTAATATCAGGTAGCTCTTACCCACCTGGGTTATTGTAAGTTCTCCAGTTCCTGGCTACCTGCCTCTAGCTCTCACCCACCTGGGTTATTGTAAGTTCTCCAGTTCCTGGCTACCTGCCTCTAGCTCTCACCCACCTGGGTTATTGTAAGTTCTCCAGTTCCTGGCTACCTGCCTCTAGCTCTCACCCACCTGGGTTATTGTAAGTTCTCCAGTTCCTGGCTACCTGTGAAGCTCTCACCCACCTGGGTTATTGTAAGTTCTCCAGTTCCTGGCTACCTGCCTCTAGCTCTCACCCACCTGGGTTATTGTAAGTTCTCCAGTTCCTGGCTACCTGTGAAGCTCTCACCCACCTGGGTTATTGTAAGTTCTCCAGTTCCTGGCTACCTGCCTCTAGCTCTCACCCACCTGGGTTATTGTAAGTTCTCCAGTTCCTGGCTACCTGTGAAGCTCTCACCCACCTGGGTTATTGTAAGTTCTCCAGTTCCTGGCTACCTGCCTCTAGCTCTCACCCACATGGGTTATTGTAAGTTCTCCAGTTCCTGGCTACCTGTGAAGCTCTCACCCACCTGGGTTATTGTAAGTTCTCCAGTTCCTGGCTACCTGCCTCTAGCTCTCACCCACCTGGGTTATTGTAAGTTCTCTAGTTCCTGGCTACCTGTGAAGCTCTCACCCACCTGGGTTATTGTAAGTTCTCCAGTTCCTGGCTACCTGCCTCTAGCTCTCACCCACCTGGGTTATTGTAAGTTCTCTAGTTCCTGGCTACCTGTGAAGCTCTCACCCACCTGGGTTATTGTAAGTTCTCCAATTCCTGGCTACCTGCCTCTAGCTCTCACCCACCTGGGTTATTGTAAGTTCTCTAGTTCCTGGCTACCTGTGAAGCTCTCACCCACCTGGGTTATTGTAAGTTCTCCAGTTCCTGGCTACCTGCCTCTAGCTCTCACCCACCTGGGTTATTGTAAATTCTCTAGTTTCTGGCTACCTGTGAAGCTCTCACCCACCTGGGTTATTGTAAGTTCTCTAGTTCCTGGCTACCTGTGAAGCTCTCACCCACCTGGGTTATTGTAAGTTCTCCAGTTCCTGGCTACCTGCCTGTAGCTCTCACCCACCTGGGTTATTGTAAGTTCTCCAGTTCCTGGCTACCTGTGAAGCTCTCACCCACCTGGGTTATTGTAAGTTCTCCAGTTCCTGGCTACCTGCCTCTAGCTCTCACCCACTTGGGTTATTGTAAGTTCTCCAGTTCCTGGCTACCTGTGAAGCTCTCACCCACCTGGGTTATTGTAAGTTCTCCAGTTCCTGGCTACCTGCCTGTAGCTCTCACCCACCTGGGTTATTGTAAGTTCTCCAGTTCCTGGCTACCTGTGAAGCTCTCACCCACCTGGGTTATTGTAAGTTCTCCAGTTCCTGGCTACCTGCCTCTAGCTCTCACCCACTTGGGTTATTGTAAGTTCTCCAGTTCCTGGCTACCTGTGAAGCTCTCACCCACCTGGGTTATTGTAAGTTCTCCAGTTCCTGGCTACCTGCCTCTAGCTCTCACCCACTTGGGTTATTGTAAGTTCTCCAGTTCCTGGCTACCTGCCTCTAGCTCTCACCCACCTGGGTTATTGTAAGTTCTCCAGTTCCTGGCTACCTGCCTCTAGCTCTCACCCACTTGGGTTATTGTAAGTTCTCCAGTTCCTGGCTACCTGCCTCTAGCTCTCACCCACCTGGGTTATTGTAAGTTCTCCAGTTCCTGGCTACCTGTGAAGCTCTCACCCACCTGGGTTATTGTAAGTTCTCCAGTTCCTGGCTACCTGCCTCTAGCTCTCACCCACTTGGGTTATTGTAAGTTCTCCAGTTCCTGGCTACCTGTGAAGCTCTCACCCACCTGGGTTATTGTAAGTTCTCCAGTTCCTGGCTACCTGCCTCTAGCTCTCACCCACTTGGGTTATTGTAAGTTCTCCAGTTCCTGGCTACCTGCCTCTAGCTCTCACCCACCTGGGTTATTGTAAGTTCTCCAGTTCCTGGCTACCTGCCTCTAGCTCTCACCCACTTGGGTTATTGTAAGTTCTCCAGTTCCTGGCTACCTGCCTCTAGCTCTCACCCACTTGGGTTATTGTAAGTTCTCCAGTTCCTGGCTACCTGTGAAGCTCTCACCCACCTGGGTTATTGTAAGTTCTCCAGTTCCTGGCTACCTGCCTCTAGCTCTCACCCACTTGGGTTATTGTAAGTTCTCCAGTTCCTGGCTACCTGCCTCTAGCTCTCACCCACCTGGGTTATTGTAAGTTCTCCAGTTCCTGGCTACCTGCCTCTAGCTCTCACCCACTTGGGTTATTGTAAGTTCTCCAGTTCCTGGCTACCTGCCTCTAGCTCTCACCCACCTGGGTTATTGTAAGTTCTCCAGTTCCTGGCTACCTGCCTCTACCTCTTACCCATAGGTGAGAAAAGGGTAGATTAGAGAGTGGTATAATGTAACTGGTGTTGAGTGACGTATAATATTACTGTATCTTGTAGAGGATGACTACTGTCTTAGAAATCTTCTTGCCTGTGTGTTAGATGTTGGTAGTAAATTTTAATTTGCAGTCACAGTGTTGACTTGAGAATGTGCCGTCAGTGTCTTGCAGTGAGAGTCCAGAGAATTACCTGATCTTACCTTGTTAATGAATAGTCGTCTGGGCTGTGGTAACGTTGTCACAATGTGCTAAGTGGTGACTCATCTCTGAGTCAAGCTGAGTCATCAGGACAAGTCAAAACTGCCTGTGTGTGTGCGTACTCACCTAATTGTGGTTGCAAGGTTGATTCATAGCTCCTGGTCTCCTGTGTGTGCGTATTTGTGTGTGTGTGTGTGTGTGTGTGTGTGTGTGTGTGTGTGTGTGTGTGTGTGTGTGTGTGTGTGTGTGTGTGTGTGTGTGTGTGTGTGTGTGTGTGTGTGTGTGTGTATGTGTGTGTACTCACCTATTTGTACTCACCTATTTGTGGTTGCAGGGGTCGAGTCCTAGCTCCTGGCCCCGCCTCTTCACCGGTTGCTACTAGACCCTCTCTCTCCCCGCTCCATGAGCTTTATCAAACCTCGTCTTAAAACTGTGTATGGTTCCTGCCTCCACTACGTCATTTTCTAGGCTATTCCACTGCCTTACAACTCTATGACTGAAGAAATACTTCCTACTATCTCTCTGACTCATTTGTGTCTTCAACTTCCAATTGTGGCCTCTTGTTTCTGTGTCCCCTCCCTGGAACATCCTGTCCTTGTCCACCTTGTCTATTCCACGCAGTATTTTATATGTCGTTATCATGTCTCCCCTGACCCTCCTGTCCTCCAGTGTCGTCAGGCCGATTTCCCTTAATCTTTCTTCATAGGACATTCCCCTTAGCTCTGGAACTAACCTTGTTGCAAACCTTTGTACTTTCTCTAGTTTCTTGACGTGCTTTATCAAGTGCGGGTTGCAAACAGGTGCTGCATACTCCAGTATGGGCCTGACATACACGGTGTACAGTGTCTTGAATGATTCCTTACTAAGGTGTCGGAATGCTGTTCTCAGGTTTGCCAGGCGCCCATATGCTGCAGCAGTTATCTGATTGATGTGTGCTTCCGGAGACATGCTCGGTGTTATACTCACCCCAAGATCTTTCTCCTTGAGTGAGGTTTGCAGTCTTTGGCCACCTAGCCTATACTCTGTCTGTGGTCTTCTGTGCCCTTCCCCTATCTTCATGACTTTGCATTTGGCAGGATTAAATTCGAGAAGCCATTTGCTGGACCAGGTGTCCAGTCTGTCCAGGTCTCTTTGAAGTCCTGCCTGGTCCTCATCAGATTTAATTCTCCTCATTAACTTCACATCATCTGCAAACAGGGACACTTCTGAGTCTAACCCTTCCGTCATGTCGTTCACATATACCAAAAATAGCACTGGTCCTAGGACCGACCCCTGTGGGACCCCGCTCGTCACAGGTGCCCACTGTGATACATCATTACGTACCATGACTCGTTGTTGCCTCCCTGTCAGGTATTCTCTGATCCATTGCAGTGCCCTTCCTGTTATATGCGCCTGATGCTCTAGCTTCTGCACTAATCTCTTGTGAGGAACTGTGTCAAAGGCCTTCTTGCAGTCCAAGAAGATGCAATCAACCCACCCCTCTCTCTCTTGTCTTACTTCTGTTATTTTATCATAAAACTCCAGAAGGTTTGTGACACAGGATTTGCCTTCCGTGAATCCGTGCTGGTTGGCATTTATACTCCTGTTCCGTTCCAGGTGCTCCACCACTCTCCTCCTGATAATCTTCTCCATAATTTTGCATACTATACACGTCAATGACACAGGTCTATAGTTTAGTGCCTCTTTTCTGTCTCCTTTTTTGAAAATGGGAACTACATTTGCTGTCTTCCATACCTCAGGTAGTTGCCCAGTTTCCAGGGATGTGTTGAAGATTGTGGTAAGTGGTACGCACAACATATCTGCTCCCTCTCTAAGGACCCATGGAGAGATGTTGTCCGGTCCCATTGCCTTTGAGGTATCGATGTCCCTTAGCAGTTTCTTCACCTCCTCCTCATCTGTATGTATGTCGTCCAACACTTGTTGGTGTATTCCTTGTTGGTGTCCCCATCTGGTCTGTCCCCCCAGAGTCCTTCCTGTCTCTACTGTAAATACTTCCTTAAATCTCGTGTTGAGCTCCTCACATACCTCTTGATCGTTTCTTGTGAGTTCCCCACCTTCTTTCCTCAGCCTTATCACCTGGTCCTTGACTGTTGTCTTCTTCCTAATGTGGCTATACAGCAGTTTCGGGTCAGATTTGACTTTCGATGCTATGTCGTTTTCATACTGTCTCTGGGCCTCCCTCCTTATCTGCGCATACTCGTTTCTGGCTCTTCTACTAATCTCCTTGTTTTCCTGGGTCCTATGCCTCCTGTACCTTTTCCATTCTCTGTTGCACTTAGCTTTTGCCTCCCTACACCTTCGGGTAAACCAAGGACTCGTCTTGGTCTTCCTATTATTTCTG
>NC_091364.1:22096690-22119190 GCF_038502225.1 Cherax quadricarinatus | reverse complement strand
TTCACTAGTCTCCCTTCCATGTCTCTCCTCCCTTCATTAGTCTCCCTTCCCTGTCTCTCCTCCCCTCACTAGTCTCCCTTTCCTGTCTCTCCTCCCTCCACTAGTCTCCCTTTCCTGTCTCTCCTCCCTTCACTAGTCTCCCTTCCCTGTCTCTCCTCCCTTCACTAGTCTCCCTTCCCTGTCTCTCCTCCCTTCACTAGTCTCCCTTCCCTGTCTCTCCTCCCTTCACTAGTCTCCCTTCCCTGTCTCTCCTTCCTTCACTAGTCTCCCTTTCCTGTCTCTCCTCCCTTCACTAGTCTCCCTTCCCTGTCTCTCCTCCCTTCACTAGTCTCCCTTCCCTGTCTCTCCTCCCTTCACTAGTCTCCCTTCCCTGTCTCTCCTCCCTTCACTAGTCTCCCTTCCCTGTCTCTCCTCCCTTCACTAGTCTCCCTTCCCTGTCTCTCCTCCCTTCAATAGTCTCCCTTCCCTCCCTGTCTCTCCCTTCCCTCCCTGTCTCTCCCTTCCCTCCCTTCCCTCGCTGTCTCTCCCTTCCCTCCCTGTCTCTTCTCCCTTCACCTTATATATGACCACATAATTGGCCTTCAGTCTCTTAGATAAAAATTCTTCACTGATCCATCATGAGTCAGACGTTATGGCTGCAGTTTTATGCCCTTTTAGTTCCAAAGAGAAACACTTGAGGGGTGCGCGGTTTAGGTAAGATAAGATAAGATAGGATGCTGCCGATTCTTAACCCGGGGTATTAGCCACCCAGGGTAACCCAGGGGAGTGTTAGCTACCTAGGATAACCCAGGGGAGAGTTAGCCACCCAGGATAACTCAGGGGAGTGTTTACCACCCAGGATAACCCAGGGGAGTGTTAATCACCCAGGATAACCCAGGGGAGTCTTACCCACCCAGGATAACTCAGAGGAGTGTTAACCACCCAGGATAACCCAGGGGAATGTTAATCACCCAGGATAACCCAGGGGAGTGTTAGCCACCCAGGATAACCTAGGGAAGTGTTAGCTGTCTAGGATAACCCAGGGAAATGTTAGCCACCCAGGGTAACCCAGGGGAGTGTTAGCTGTCCAGGATAACCCAGGGGAGGGTTAAGCACCCAGGGGAGTGTTAACCACCCAGGATAACCCAGGGGAGTGTTAGCCACCCAGGGGAGTGTTAAGCACCCAGGGGAGCGTTAACCACCCAGAATAACCCAGGGGAGTGTTAATCACCCAGGATAACCCAGGGGAGTCTTACCCACCCAGGATAACTCAGAGGAGTGTTAACCACCCAGGATAACCCAGAGGAATGTTAATCACCCAGGATAACCCAGGGGAGTGTTAACCATCCAGGATAACCCAGGGGAGTGTTAACCACCCAGGATAACCCAGGGGAGTGTTAACCACCCAGGATAACCCAGGGGAGTGTTAACCACCCAGGATAACCCAGGGGAGTGTTAGCTACCCAGGATAACCCAGGGGAGTGTTAACCACCCAGGATAACCAAGGGGAGTTTTAACCACCCAGGATAACCTATGGGAGTGTTAACCACCCAGGATAACCCAGGGGAGTGTTAACCACCCAGGATAACCCAGGGGAGTGTTAACCACCCAGGATAACCCAGGGGAGTGTTAACCACCCAGGATAACCCAGGGGAGTGTTAACCACCCAGGATAACCCAGGGGAGTGTTAACCACCCAGGATAACCCATGGAAGTGTTAACCACCCAGGATAACCCAGGGGAGTGTTAACCACCCAGGATAACCCAGGGGAGTGTTAACCACCCAGGATAACTCAGGGGAGTGTTAACCACCCAGGATAACCCATGGAAGTGTTAACCACCCAGAATAACCCAGGGGAGTGTTAACCACCCAGAATAACCCAGGGGAGTGTTAACCACCCAGGATAACCCAGGGGAGTGTTAACCACCCAGGATAACCCAGGGGAGTGTTAACCACCCAGGATAACCCAGGGGAGTGTTAACCACCCAGAATAACCCAGGGGAGTGTTAACCACCCAGGATAACCCAGGGGAGTGTTAACCACCCAGGATAACCCAGGGGAGTGTTAACCACCCAGGATAACCCATAGAAGTGTTAACCACCCAGGATAACCCAGGGGAGTGTTAACCACCCAGGATAACCCAGGGGAGTGTTAACCACCCAGGATAACCAAGGGGAGTGTTAACCACCCAGGATAACCCATGGAAGTGTTAACCACCCAGAATAACCCAGGGGAGTGTTAACCACCCAGAATAACCCAGGGGAGTGTTAACCACCCAGGATAACCCAGGGGAGTGTTAACCACCCAGGATAACCCAGGGGAGTGTTAACCACCCAGGATAACCCAGGGGAGTGTTAACCACCCAGAATAACCCAGGGGAGTGTTAACCACCCAGAATAACCCAGGGGAGTGTTAACCACCCAGGATAACCCAGGGGAGTGTTAACCACCCAGGATAACCCAGGGGAGTGTTAACCACCCAGGATAACCCAGGGGAGTGTTAACCACCCAGAATAACCCAGGGGAGTGTTAACCACCCAGGATAACCCAGGGGAGTGTTAACCACCCAGGATAATCCAGGGGAGTGTTAACCACCCAGGATAACCCATGGAAGTGTTAACCACCCAGGATAACCCAGGGGAGTGTTAACCACCCAGGATAACCCAGGGGAGTGTTAACCACCCAGGATAACCAAGGGGAGTGTTAACCACCCAGGATAACCCATGGAAGTGTTAACCACCCAGAATAACCCAGGGGAGTGTTAACCACCCAGTATAACCCAGGGGAGTGTTAACCACCCAGAATAACCCAGGGGAGTGTTAACCACCCAGGATAACCCAGGGGAGTGTTAACCACCCAGGATAACCCAGGGGAGTGTTAACCACCCAGGATAACCCAGGGGAGTGTTAACCACCCAGAATAACCCAGGGGAGTGTTAACCACCCAGAATAACCCAGGGGAGTGTTAACCACCCAGAATAACCCAGGGGAACCAGTGTCGTCAATGACTCTCTGTCTTATTTCCATTTTGGTTCTTCAGTCTTGTCTCCCAGGATGCCACCCACACCAGTCAACTAACACCTAGGTACCTACTTACTACTAGGTAAAGAGTGACAGCAGGTGTAAGTTTATTTAGGCACACGTACACATAAGTACAATTATCATACCCAGGATTACCCAAAAATTTAGACAAATTGACTTACACCCAGCATTGCTACCCATGCCGGAGACTGAACCACGGTCACTCAGTGTGTTAGGCCAGAGCGTTACCAACCAAGCCACGGGACGACATGGGTAAGATACCAGAGGAAAAAATGGAAAATAACATTATTAGTGTGACATAAAGACTTGTTCACATGGGGACGCAAGAGGTGTCTTAGCCTGTCTCAAGATATTTATTAATTCTATGCTATTAAGCCGCTTGGAAACTGGAGGTTCGAGTTAATACTTATTCAGGTAAACTCGAGGAGGACCTTAGGAGTTTACTTGACTCATTTTGTTTCTTCCTACGACTATTATAATTATGTGTAAAAAAAGTTAAATTTTTATTCCCGTTGAAACCAGTACTATATATTTAGTTTACGTCTTCTGAACGACTTAAATATTTAACGACTGATACATCTTAGAGCCAGGATAGTTTACCTGGAGAGGGCCCGGTCTGAGACCAGGCCTCATGGTGGATCAGGGTCTGATCAACCAGGCTGTTACTGCTGGCCGCACGCAAACTGACGTACGAACCACAGCCCAGTTGGTCAGGTACTGACTTTAGGTGCTTGTCCAGTGCCTTCTTGAAGACAACCAGGGGTCTATTGGTAATCCCCCTTATGTATGCTGGGAGGCAGTTGAACAGTCTTGTTGTCTCTGTGTACTCGTGGCGCCCCTGCTTTTCATCGGGGGAATGTTGCATCTCCTGCCGAGACTTTTGCTTTCATATGGAGTGATTTTCGTGTGCAGGTTTGGTACCAATCCCACCAGGACCTTCCAAGTGTATATTGTCATGTATCTCTCTCGCCTGCATTCGAGGGAATACAGATCAAGGACCTTCAACCATTCCCAGTAATTTAGGTGCCTTATCGCACTTATGTGTGCCATGAAAGTTCTTTGTACACTCTCCAAATCTGCAATGTCGCCAGCCTTGAAGGGGGCAGTTAGTGTACAGCAGTATTCCAGCCTAGAGAGCACAAGCGATTTGAAGAGAATCATCATGGGCTTGGCGTCCCTAGTTTTGAAGATTCTCATTATCCATCCTATCGGAAGCCAGGTATAGATACTCAAAAATTAGGGACAAAGGAATTAATGTACAATTGCTATGGATCCCATCACACATTGGATTACTCCTTCATGATAAAGTTGATATGTTAGCCAAGAAGAGTATCGAGAAGGAGAATGTAGAATATAACTTTGGTATAACTGTGTCTAGCATTAGGAATAATATTAGGAGAGAAGTAAATAATGAAAATGATTGTTATAGGAATGCAGTTAGAAGCCTGAGTAGATCTATAACCCACTATGATAACATGAACGTAGATAAGTATGTTTATGGAGCAACTTGCAATGTGAACAGACTGACTGATGTTGTAGTGGCCAGGCTTAGGCTTGGTTACAAGTACTTCTGGCAGTTTGGGAGACACACAGATGATGATCAAACTAAATGTAAATTATGTGATCAGGCATATGGTCACTCTCTTGAACACTATGTGCTTAATTGTCCACTTATTGAGGAATACAGAGACAGACAGTATAATAACCTATGTGACATGTCAAGATATCTTATTAATGAAAATAAGATACCAGATATACTAAGCAAATTTCCTAAATTTGCTTGTAACAGATAAGTGAACTATAGATATGTAGATATAAATCCATATGTATTCCTGTTAACCCTTTGGGGCCTAGTTCCTAGGCCTTTTGTGTATCCATATGCTCTCGCGCTACCGTTCACAGGATGGATATGGGGTGCACAATAAACTAGCCACTTCGGTGGCAAAATCTAAAAAAATCTAATCATCCTATCATTTTCCTAGTGGATGAGGTAGATACATTGTTGTGATTTTTGAAGATGAGATCCTCTGACATTATCACTCCCAGGTCCTTCACATTACTTTTCCGCTCTATTGTATGGTTAGAATTTCCATATCTAAGTAGTTGAAATTTCTCCTTGTTGAACTTCATATTGTTTTGAGCGGCACATTTGAAGATTTGGTTGATGTCCGCTTGGAATCTGACAGTGTCTTCGATGGAGGTCACTGCCATGGTGATCCAGTGTCATCTGCAAAGGAAGACACGGAGCTATGGCTTACATCTCTGTCTATGTCAGAAATGAGGATGAGGAATAGAATGGGAGTGAGTACTGTGCCTTGTGGAACAGAGCTTTTTACCGTGGCTGCCTCAGACTTTACTCTGTTTACTATTACTCTTTGTTTTCTATTTGTCAGGAAATTGTAGATCTACCAACTTTTCCCATTATTCCTTTATCCCGCATTTTATGAGCTATTACACCATGGTCACACTTGTCGAAAACTTTTGCAAAGTCTGTGTATACTACATCTGTATTTTGTTTATCCTTGTCATAGTGGTCCAGTAGCTGGGACAGGCAGGAGCGACCTGCTCTAAACCCGTGTTACCCTGGGTTGTGTAATTGATGGGCATCTAGGTGGTTGGCTATCTTGTTTCTCAGGACCCTTTCAAAGATTTTTATGATATGGAATGTTAGTGCTATCTGTCTGTAGTTCTTTGCAATTGCTTTACTGCCACCTTTGTGGAGTGGGGCTATGTCTGTTGTTTTTAGTATGCGTGGAATGACCATGCTCCCTCTCCATAAAATGCTGAAGGCACGCAATAGGGGCTTCTTGCAGTTCTTGATGAACACGGAGTTCCACGAGCCTGGGCCTGGGGCAGAGTGCATGGGTATGTCATTAATTTCCTCTTCAAAGTCTTGTGGAGTTAGAATAATATCCGAGATTTTTGGGATGACCAAATTTTGGGTTTTGTTCATAAAGAATTCATTTGGATTGTCGACCCTTAGAGTGGACAGTGGCTCTCTGAACACTGAGTCATATTGGGACTTTAGTATCTCATTCATTTCTTGGCTATCATCTGTGTATGTCCCATCCCGCCTAAGCAGGGGCCCAATACTGGATGTTGTTTTTTCCTTAGATTTGGCATAAGAGAAGAAGTATTTTTTTTTCATTTTCCTTTATGGCTTTTAGTTCTTCCTGTGATTCTTGTCTCCTATAAGATTCCTTCAGCTTACGTTCGATATTTGCAATTTCATTGACTAGTGCCTCCCTTCGTATTTCAGATATATTGACACCACTCAGCAGCTCTGTGACTCTTTGCCTTCGTCTGTATAGGGAACGTCTCTCTCTTTCTAGTTTACATCTTCTCTTTCTTTATCTTAATGGAATGTGTCTTGAGCAGACCTCAAGAACCACAGAATTCATTTTTTCAAGGTAAATGTTCGGATCCATGTTGTTTAGGGTATCTTCCCAGCTTGTTTCATTTAGGACATGGTTTGGTTTAGAAAGACACGTAAGCAAACACTATAACATATTTTCTAATAAATATGTTATAGTGTTTGCTTACGTGTCTTTCTAAACCAACTTGTCGGTATTTATTACCAAGGTTTATACCAGGACATGGTTTATTTGATCCCATTGTATGTTTTTGCTTTTGAGATTGAATTTCGTGAAGAGACCTTCGTGACTGGTCACATTTTGCTGGTCACGAGCCCTGTGCATACATGTCTGTACCTCTATTATGTTGTGATCTGAGTGAATTGTCTTTGATACAGTTATGTTACGTATCAGATCGTCATTGTTAGTGAAGATGAGGTCCAGCGCATTTTCTAGTCTTGTAGGCTCTACTATTAAGGTGAATTTGTTGCAGAGATTTAATAGTTCGTGTGTGTGTGAATTTTCATCTGAGCTGCCTCCCGAGGTGATCTCTGCTAAAACATTGTCTGCTATACTCCTCCATTTTAGGTGTCTCAGGTTGAAATCTCCTAGTAGCAAGATGTTTGGGGCAGGAGTTGGGAGATTTTCCAGACAGTGGTCAATTTTCTCAAGCTGTTCCTAGAATTGCTGGGAAGTTGCATCTGGAGGCTTGTATACCACCACAGTGATAAGGTTCTGGTTTTCAATCTTTACTGCCAAAACTTCAACTACATCATTTGAGGTGTTTAGTAGTTCTGTGTAAATGAGCGACTCCGACATACAGGCCAAGCCTCCCTTGTTGTCTGTTTAGTCTGTCGCAACAGAATAGGTTATAACCTGGGATCCATATTTTGTTGTCATAATGATCCTTTATGTGGGTCTCTGTGAATGCTGCAAACATTGCATTTGACTCCATGAGCAGTCCCTTGATGTAAGGAATTTTGTTGTTTTTTGACTGCTTTAGACCCTGTATGTTTGCAAAGACAAATGTTGTATTGGTGGAATTTAGGGGGATTTTATTTGCTGGCTCTAGTATTTGAGGTAGAGGCCAATGTTGGTGCCTCTGCTCCAGAAGTGTTTTCAGGTGGTGTAGGATTATTGTCATTTCTTGCCAGTCTTTTTTCCCTCCTGGCCCTAAAAAAAACTCTGTCCCTGGAGAGGTTGTGGCTCCTCTCTTTTGTTTCCCATAGTCTGGCTGATCTGTGTCTTCTAGTCCCCTTCAGATGATATGCCAGGCAGTATACATTGTAGCATTTTCTTTCATGGATTGATGAGTGACACATTTCTGGGTGAAATAAGTTGCAAGAAAGGAAGTTGCACTCTCCTGTTGTCATGTGGGTGCGGCACTTTTTGGGATGGTCAAAGGTGCATGTCCCACCTGTTTTACCAGATATACCGTTCCTGCAGATACCCAAGGCATAGTATTTGCATAGATTGTACTTCTGTTTGCTAGGATTTATTGTGTCTGCGTTCACTGCCGGTGCACTTATTTTTCCTGTTTCCTCATTATCTTTTACCCCTGTATGGACATCAGTGCTTCCATCTCCAGCAGTATCTCTATTTTGAACCTCTGTGGACTGAATAACGTTGTCTTCAGTGTCCTCCAGGACAACACTAGTACCCTCACGAGCGCTATCTTCTAAGACATCAATAGGACCCTCTGGAGCACTTTCCTCCAGGACAACACTAGCACCCTCAGCACTGCCCAAGACAACCCCGTCCCTACCACTCTTTTTTTTCCCAGCTGTCCTACCATGCTGACATGTCTTTCAAGAATGATGTTTTATTGGTGTTCTTGTCTTTTAATATAGATGTACCTATTAATTTTTGTTTGTGTGAAGCAAAATAGTGCAACGAAGTTAGAATTATTGGAATCCGTAACACAACTGGAAAATGACTTATCTGATCGATTACAAATTTCCATCACTGGTGTGGCTTCCTGGACACAAGACTCAGGTTGGTCAATATTAACATGGTATACAATAGCAACAGGTTGGTATGACAAATGTACAACAGTTAGGTATCTTTATTCCGAAACTTTTCGCCTACACAGTAGGCTTGTTCAGTCGAGCACAGAGAAGGTGGCAGAAGCAGCAGAGATGTGAAGATGTCATCAGTCCACTCTTTTAAGGTGGTCAGTCCCTAAGTCAGGCTGAGGGACTGAGGTTTGCAGCAGTTATTTGGTTGACGTGCGTCTCAGGACGTGCGTCTCAGGACGTGCGTCTCAGGACGTGCTAGGTATGATACCAGAAAATGCTTTTCCTTGAGTGAGGTTTACAGCCTTCGTCCCCCTAGCCTGAGCGAGGTGTGTGTGTGTATACTCATCCAGTTGTACTCATCTAGTTATGGTTACAGGGGTCGAGTCACAGCTCCTGGTCGCGCCTCTTCACTGTCCCCCCTACTAGGTCACTGTTCCTGCTCCATGAGCTTTATCATACCTCTTCTTAAAGCTATGTACGGATCTTGCCTCCACTACATCACTTCCCAGACTATTCCACTTCCTGACAACTTGTGATTCATCTGAGTCTTCAACTTCCAACTGTGACCCCTTGTTGCTGTGTCCCATCTCTGGAACATCCTGTCTCTATCCACCTTGTCGATTCCACTCAGTATTTTATATGTCGTTATCAAATCTTCCCTATCTCTCCTGTTCTCCAGTGTCGTCAGGTCTATTTCCCTTAACCTCTCTTCGCATGACATGTCCCTTAGCTCCGGGATTAGTCTTGTTGCAAACCTTTGCAATTTCTCTAATTTCCTTACATGCTTGACCAAATGTGGGTTCCAGATTGGTGCTGCATTCTTTAGTATGGGTCTGACGTACACTGTGTACAGTCTTGATCGATTCCTTACAAAGGTGTCGGAGTGCTTTTCTTAGATTTCTTAATCGTCCAAATGCTGCAGCAGTCATTTGGTTGAAGTGCACTTTAGGAGATGTGCTCGGTATTATACTCACTCTAGGATCCTTTTCTTTGAGTGAGGTTTGCAGTAGTTGGCACCCTAAACTGTATTCTGTCTGTAGTCTTCTTTGCCCTTCCCCGATCTGGACAGGCTTGCAGCTTGTCCAGATCCCTTTGTAGTCCTGCCTGATCCTCATCTGACTAAATTCTCCTCATTAGCTTCACATCATCTGCAAACAGGGACACTTCAGAATCTATCCCTTCCGTCATGTCATTCACATATTCCAGGAACAGCACCGTTCTTAGGACCAACCCCTGTGGAACCCTACTCATCACAGGTGCGCAGTCTGACACCTTGTCACGTACCATGACTCGTTGCTGCCTCCCTCTCTGATCCATTGCAGTGCCTTTCCTGCTATGTATGCCTAATCCTCTAGCTTCTGCACTAATCTCTTGTGTGGCACCGTCGAAAGTCTTCCTGCAGTTCAAAAAATGCAATATACCCACCCCTCTCTCTTGTATTATTTCTGTAACCTTGTCATAAAACTCCAGTATGTTCGTGACACAGGATTTCCCTTCCCTGAAACCATGCTGGTTGTCGTGTATAAGCTTGTTCCTTTCTAGGTGCTCTACCACTCTCATGATAATCTTCTCCATGATTTTGCTTACTATACATGTGAGTGACACTGGTCTGTAGTTAAGTTACGTCTGTGTCCTCCACAGGGACTCACGTTAAGTTACGCCTGTGTCCTCCACAGGGACTCCACGTTAAGTTACGCCTGTGTCCTCCACAGGGACTCCACGTTAAGTTACGCCTGTGTCCTCCACAGGGACTCCACGTTAAGTTACGCCTGTGTCCTCCACAAGGACTCCACGTTAAGTTACGCCTGTGTCCTCCACAAGGACTCCACGGAACATTTGATGAACTGGGATGAGGCATAACTCGTTCTCATCGCCGTCACCGATACAACAGAACATTGCACTGGAAACCACAAAATTTCTAAAACATTAACATACATGATAGTTAAGCAGACGAAGCAGCACCTACACAGCAACACAGGAGTCACCTGATCTCATCGTCTACCTGTCCAGATCCCAATATGTCATTCTTCAGGTCACCATATGTCACTCACACCTCACTCAGGTCACCATGTGCCACTTACACCTCACTCAGGTCACCATGTGTTACTCACACCTCACTCAGTTCACCATGTGCCACTTACACCTCACTCAGGTCACCATGTGCCACTCACACCTCACTCAGGTCACCATGTGCCACTCACACCTCACTCAGTTCACCATGTGCCACTCACACCTCACTCAGGTCACCATGTGCCACTCACACCTCACTCAGGTCACCATGTGCCACTTACACCTCACTCAGGTCACCATGTGTCACTCACACCTCACTCAGGTCACCATGTATCACTCACACCTCACTCAGGTCACCATGTGTCACTCACACCTCACTCAGGTCACCATGTGTCACTCACACCTCACTCAGGTCACCATGTATCACTCACACCTCACTCAGGTCACCATGTGTCACTCACACCTCACTCAGGTCACCATGTGGCACTCACACCTCACTCAGGTCACTATGTGTCACTCACACCTCACTCAGGTCACCATGTGTCACTCACACCTCACTCAGGTCACCATGTGTCACTCACACCTCACTCAGGTCACCATGTGTCACTCACACCTCACTCAGGTCACCATGTGTCACTCACACCTCACCCTCCGCCTATATATACTGTCTTTTAACCTCTGTGTGTTACAAGTAATCAAGTTCCCAGGATCGAAACGTTCTGCCACCAGGCAGGTGTCTAAATCTTCATCTTATCGGTATTATATACCCGTAGCTCGGTTGTTAGCGCAGTCATCTCACACACTGAGGTCCGTGGCTCGATCCCCGGTACGGGAGGAAACATTGGGCGTGTTTCCTTACACCTACTATCACTCTTCACTTAGCAGCAAGTAGGTACCAGGGTGTTAGTCGACTGGTGTGGGCCGCATCCTGGGAAAAAAATTAACCTAATTATGCTTTGCACAACCAGGTGCTTTCTAAATAGTATATCACTGAAATAAAGATTATTGTGATTATTATTAATTATTATTATTATTATTATTATTATTATTATTATTATTATTGATGAAGAACAGGTATGAGCCAAGTAGAGAAGGTTTAAGCACATATTTTCCGTCATATTCTGTCTCTCCCGTAGATTTCATTCTATTTTTCAGTAGGGACTGTGTTTTCCTTCCTTGGTTTTTATATAAATAGTTACCGGAGGGAGTGAAGGGTAGAGAGAGAGCCTTCAGCTTTACCTCCTTTGCCTCAAACCAATAGATAATACACGATAATCCTTAAGCTAGATAGAAGTAGATAGTTCTCAGCAAAGAAACCTTGGTGGGGACTATATAGTGCTTTGCTTTGTTTTTCCTAGGTTTCTCCATGTATTCTCTCTCTCTCTCTCTCTCTCTCTCTCTCTCTCTCTCTCTCTCTCTCTCTCTCTCTCTCTCTCTCTCTCACTCTCAGTTCACTCAGCGTGCCGCCCACATGATAAATTAGTTAATATCCTTCCAGGGTAAGACACCCGCGCTGCCACAAGTCTTCCCACCTCTCACACCTAGTTGTTGTTGTTGTTGGTGGTGGTGGTAGTAGTGGTGGTGATGGTAGTAGTATTGGTGGTAGTAGTGGTAGTAGGGTGGTAGTGATGGTGTTAGTAGTGGTAGTAGTGGTGGTGGTGGTAGTAGTGGTAGTAGGGTGGTAGTGATGGTGTTAGTAGTGGTGGTGGTGGTAGTAGTGGTGGTGGTCATGGCTCACAGTATTTTATCAACACACACCTTTAACAAGATACCTGTGCCATGGATCTTCTTCGTCAATATTTATCAGCAGTTCATGTAGCAGCTGGTGACTGACTTAGGTGGGTGAGGTAGCAGCTGGTGACTGACTCAGGTGGGTGAGGTAGCAGCTGGTGACTGACTCAGGTGGGTGAGGTAGCAGCTGGTGACTGACTCAGGTGGGTGAGGTAGCAGCTGGTGACTGACTCAGGTGGGTGAGGTAGCAGCTGGTGACTGACTCAGGTGGGTGAGGTAGCAGCTGGTGACTGACTCAGGTGGGTGAGGTAGCAGCTGGTGACTGACTCAGGTGGGTGAGGTAGCAGCTGGTGACTGACTCAGGTGGGTGAGGTAGCAGCTGGTGACTGACTCAGGTGGGTGAGGTAGCAGCTGGTGACTGACTCAGGTGGGTGAGGTAGCAGCTGGTGACTGACTCAGGTGGGTGAGGTAGCAGCTGGTGACTGACTCAGGTGGGTGAGGTAGCAGCTGGTGACTGACTCAGGTGGGTGAGGTAGCAGCTGGTGACTGACTCAGGTGGGTGAGGTAGCAGCTGGTGACTGACTCAGGTGGGTGAGGTAGCAGCTGGTGACTGACTCAGGTGGGTGAGGTAGCAGCTGGTGACTGACTCAGGTGGGTGAGGTAGCAGCTGGTGACTGACTCAGGTGGGTGAGGTAGCAGCTGGTGACTGACTCAGGTGGGTGAGGTAGCAGCTGGTGACTGACTCAGGTGGGTGAGGTAGCAGCTGGTGACTGACTCAGGTGGGTGAGGTAGCAGCTGGTGACTGACTAGGTGGGTGAGGTAGCAGCTGGTGACTGACTCAGGTGGGTGAGGTAGCAGCTGGTGACTGACTCAGGTGGGTGAGGTAGCAGCTGGTGACTGATTCAGGTGGGTGAGGTAGCAGCTGGTGACTGACTCAGGTGGGTGAGGTAGCAGCTGGTGACTGACTCAGGTGGGTGAGGTGGCAGCTGGTGACTGACTCAGGTGGGTGAGGTAGCAGCTGGTGACTGACTCAGGTGGGTGAGGTAGCAGCTGGTGACTGACTCAGGTGGGTGAGGTAGCAGCTGGTGACTGACTCAGGTGGGTGAGGTAGCAGCTGGTGACTGACTCAGGTGGGTGAGGTGGCAGCTGGTGACTGACTCAGGTGGGTGAGGTAGCAGCTGGTGACTGACTCAGGTGGGTGAGGTAGCAGCTGGTGACTGATTCAGGTGGGTGAGGTAGCAGCTGGTGACTGACTCAGGTGGGTGAGGTAGCAGCTGGTGACTGACTCAGGTGGGTGAGGTAGCAGCTGGTGACTGACTCAGGTGGGTGAGGTAGCAGCTGGTGACTGACTCAGGTGGGTGAGGTAGCAGCTGGTGACTGACTCAGGTGGGTGAGGTAGCAGCTGGTGACTGACTCAGGTGGGTGAGGTAGCAGCTGGTGACTGACTCAGGTGGGTGAGGTGGCAGCTGGTGACTGACTCAGGTGGGTGAGGTAGCAGCTGGTGACTGACTCAGGTGGGTGAGGTAGCAGCTGGTGACTGACTCAGGTGGGTGAGGTAGCAGCTGGTGACTGACTCAGGTGGGTGAGGTAGCAGCTGGTGACTGACTCAGGTGGGTGAGGTGGCAGCTGGTGACTGACTCAGGTGGGTGAGGTAGCAGCTGGTGACTGACTCAGGTGGGTGAGGTAGCAGCTGGTGACTGATTCAGGTGGGTGAGGTAGCAGCTGGTGACTGACTCAGGTGGGTGAGGTAGCAGCTGATGACTGACTCAGGTGGGTGAGGTAGCAGCTGGTGACTGACTCAGGTGGGTGAGGTAGCAGCTGGTGACTGACTCAGGTGGGTGAGGTAGCAGCTGGTGACTGACTCAGGTGGGTGAGGTAGCAGCTGGTGACTGACTCAGGTGGGTGAGGTAGCAGCTGGTGACTGACTCAGGTGGGTGAGGTAGCAGCTGGTGACTGACTCAGGTGGGTGAGGTAGCAGCTGGTGACTGACTTAGGTGGGTGAGGTAGCAGCTGGTGACTGACTCAGGTGGGTGAGGTAGCAGCTGGTGACTGACTCAGGTGGGTGAGGTAGCAGCTGGTGACTGACTCAGGTGGGTGAGGTAGCAGCTGATGACTGACTCAGGTGGGTGAGGTAGCAGCTGGTGACTGACTCAGGTGGGTGAGGTAGCAGCTGGTGACTGACTCAGGTGGGTGAGGTAGCAGCTGGTGACTGACTCAGGTGGGTGAGGTAGCAGCTGGTGACTGATTCAGGTGGGTGAGGTAGCAGCTGGTGACTGACTCAGGTGGGTGAGGTAGCAGCTGGTGACTGACTCAGGTGGGTGAGGTAGCAGCTGGTGACTGACTCAGGTGGGTGAGGTAGCAGCTGGTGACTGACTCAGGTGGGTGAGGTAGCAGCTGGTGACTGACTCAGGTGGGTGAGGTAGCAGCTGGTGACTGACTCAGGTGGGTGAGGTAGCAGCTGATGACTGACTCAGGTGGGTGAGGTGGCAGCTGATGACTGACTCAGGTGGGTGAGGTGGCAGCTGATGACTGACTCAGGTGGGTGAGGTAGCAGCTGGTGACTGACTCAGGTGGGTGAGGTAGCAGCTGGTGACTGACTCAGGTGGGTGAGGTAGCAGCTGGTGACTGACTCAGGTGGGTGAGGTAGCAGCTGGTGACTGACTCAGGTGGGTGAGGTAGCAGCTGGTGACTGACTCAGGTGGGTGAGGTAGCAGCTGGTGACTGACTCAGGTGGGTGAGGTAGCAGCTGGTGACTGACTCAGGTGGGTGAGGTAGCAGCTGGTGACTGACTCAGGTGGGTGAGGTTGTGGGGTATTTTTTTTATGTATATTTTATTTAAAACCAATAAGCATACATAAAAATAAAAATAAAAGGGAACAGTATGGATCTCAATCCTGAAGGTTCGGACATTGACATAAGAAACCCAACACAAAATAAACTAACACAAATGGATTGCACCTATATACTGGCAAGATATAGCTGTATAACATACAACAATAACTTACGGCAAGAACATAGCTACAAATAAACACAGTAACAGGGTCATGAACTGACATATATAAACATTCAATGACTCATAACCAAACTTACATATAAATTTTACATATAACATGACATATGACAAAGGCTCATTACAATTGAAAAGAATATATACGAGAAAATGTAACAATTACATCCAGCCTTCTCATTAATCAATAAACCAAAACCTAACATCATAATCCTACTAGAACATCTACATACTTATTCCTAACATTACAGTTTTACATATACCAAAATACAAATAAACATACAAAGAAAACGGCTTAGATCTCAAAACCGACTCATTACAGTTACAATAAACCCGTATACAAAAATCTCAGACACAAAAGGAATGCGTCTATAAACTGGCTAGTGTCGGTATTTTATACCATTTATTTCCATCGTGAGGTACTCTATCGAAGGTTTTACTAAAATCCAAATAAACAATATCATATTCCTTATCACTGTCAACTGCCTCAAATGTTCTATTGAAGAACGTCAGTAAGTTTGTCAGGCAGGAACGACCTCTCGTGAATCCATGCTGAGATTCATTTATCAAGTTAAGCCCTTCAAGGTGACTTCTAATAATGTCAGCTATAATTGATTCTTATAACTTGCCCACTATAGATGTCAGGCTTATTGGACGGTAATTTGAAGGAACTGACTTATCCCCTGATTTGAATATAGGAACCACATTAGCCATCTTCCACAACTCTGGCACAACACCAGTAAGGATGGACGCATTAAACACACTCGTTAATGGCTGACTAAGCTCCATCTTGCATTCCTTAAGTACCCTGGAAAACAACTCATCGGGTCCCGGGGACTTATTTTGCTTCAGTTTGTCTATCTGTTTAATAACCATGTCCCTCGTGACAGTAATATTAGTTAATTTAAATTCATCAGGAACTAAATAATTGTTAATTACTGGAATCTCATTTACATCTTCCTGTGTAAAAACTGACAAAAAATAGTCATTAAATAAGGAACACATTTCCAGTTCATTATCCGTCAGCTGTCCATTCCCAGTTTTCAGAGGTCCTACTTTTTCCTTCACCTTCGTCCTATACACTTGAAAGAACCCCTTTGGATTAGTCTTTGAGTCATTAGCAACTCTAATTTCATAGTCACGTTTAGCCTTTCTAATCCCCTTTTTTACTTCTCTTTTAAGCTGAACATATTGGTCAGTAAGGTTAACCTCTCCTCTTTTGATACGCCTATAAATTCCCCTTTTCTCCCCTAATAGATGCTTTAACCTACTGTTAACCCATTTGGGATCGTTATTATTAGACCTAATATCTCTCTGGGGAATGCATATACTCTGGGCACGGTGTACATTATTAAGAAAACAATCATAAAAGCAGATCCCTTCATAATCATAAGTATGATCATCGCCAATAAAATCATTAGCTAGATAACCCCAATCAAGATTAGACAGATGTTCCCTAAGTCCATTATAGTCAGCAGAACGGAAATCGGGGATTTTTACTGTATTATCATTATTCTTGCATTCCCAGTTAATGCTAAAAGTGATGGATTTGTGATCACTTGCGCCAAGCTCTTCAGTGATCTCCAGATTATTCACGAGTGTTTCCTTATTTGACAAGACTAGGTCTAGCAAATTATCACCCCTGGTAGGCTCTGTCACGCTCTGCTTCAGAAAACAGTCCTGAACTGTTTCCATAAAGTCACTGGACTCTAGATTACCTGTCAAAGAATTCCAGTCAATTTGACTAAAGTTAAAGTCCCCTACTATGACTATGTTATTGTGTCTAGAAGCCCTAACAATTTCGTCCCAAAGAAGTCTCCCTCTATCGTGATCCAAGCCTGGAGGTCGGTATATTACGCCTAGAATTAGTTTTTCTTGACCCTCTACAAACTCTACCCAAACAGACTCTGTTACTGCTCCATCTATTTTTATACCTGTTTTTATGCAACAATTAATATTTTCTCGAACATATAATGCAACTCCTCCCCCCTTCCCATTACATCTATCCACATAGAACAACTTAAATCCCTGAATATTACACTCAGCAGTCATATCCCGACTTTTTAAATCATACCACGTTTCAGTTAATGCAATGATATCAAAGTTCCCAGCACATGCTACCTAACGTAGTTCATTAATTTTATTTCTTGCACTTCGACTGTTAGCATAAAATACCATCATATGTTTTTTCTTCTGCACATTTATCCTACTTATCTTTGTTTTTACACAATTTCTGAAATTATCATTACCCAGAGTTACTCCATGACAGTTACTATTAAGATTCTTAATATCAGAGCATAAGTTAATATATCCACACTCATTATTTATCATTTCTAAACCCATACCTCTAACTAATCCTAGTTTAAAGTCCTAACAACCTCCTCAACTGAGTTAGCAAGAAAACCCACACCTGCCCTGGATAAGTGAACCCCATCCCTGGCATACATGTCATTTCGGCCATAGAAGTTGTCCCAGTTGTCAATGAATGGTACTGCATTATCCTTACAGTGTTTATCCAGCCAACAATTAATACCAATTGCTCTGGACAACCATTCATTACCAACACCTCTTCTTGGCAAAATGCCACATATAACAGGACGCTCCCCCTTCTTCCTAATGATGTCTATAGCTGTCCTGAACTTTCTAACTAAATCCTCACTTCTACGCTTGCCTACATCATTGCCTCTAGCACTGAGGCAAATAATGGGATTGATCCCATTACCGTTCATGATGTCGTCAAGCCGGCTAACAATGTCCTCCATCCCAGCCCCAGGAAAGCAAACCCTCTGTCTCCTACTCCTGTCCTTCAAGCAGAATGCCCTATCCATGAATCTAACCTGGCTATCCCCAACAATGACAATATTCTTACCTTCCTTGTTGTCGTTCGTCGTGACGGTCCCAGTAGTCGACTCACATTCGTCGGGTAGCACCGAGAATGCGTTGGAGGTTTCCACAAGAGTTTCCACAGCATTCTCTTTCTTCGTCATCGTTTCTGGCTTTCCATTCGTCTTCTTGATCGTCAACTTTGTTGTCCCCTGCTGTCCAGCCACTGACCACGATCCCTTCTTGACCTGAGGACTCGAAATAGGAGGACTACTACTAATCCTCTTGTTTTCTTCGGTCAATCGCCGTATCTACATCTTCGCTACCCTCAATTCTTCCTTAAGCTGCCGGTAAAGTTGCTCGATGGAAGGCATCTTGGTTCAGTCCACGGGGAGCACACAAGACACTTCTTCACAGAGTTAAGTACAGGTCACCACTGATGCTATGTATTAATTTAGTCATCCTACGCTGAATGTTTTCTAACGAATTTATGTCCATTCTGTAATATGGAGACCAGAATTGAGCTGCATAATCTAGGTGAGGACTTACTAATGATGTATAAAGCTGCAGTATGACCTCTGGACTTCTGTTGCTTACACTTCTTGATATAAATCCCAATAATCTATTTGCCTTATTACGTATGCTTAGGCATTGCAGTCTTGGTTTAAGGTTGCTGCTCACCATAACCCCCAAGTCCTTTTCGCAATCTGTATGGCTAAGTTCTACATCATTTAACTTATAAGTACTAGGGTTATGGACACTTCCAAGCTTCAGAACCTTGCATTTATCTACATTGAACTTCATCTGCCACTTTTCTGACCAATAATATAGTTTGTTTAAATCTTCATGAAGTTCCATAACATCTACGTTTGAATCAATTATCCTACCTATCTTTGTGTCATCGGCGAATTTGCTCATATCACTAGTAATTCCCTCATCAAGATCATTGATATATATTATAAACAACAACGGGCCCAAGACTGATCCCTGTGGAACGCCACTTGTTACAGATCCCCACTCGGATTTAACCCTATTTATGGACACTCTCTGCTTCCTGTCAGTGAGCCATGACTCGATCCACGAGAGCACTTTTCCCCCAATGCCATGAGCTGCCACTTTCTTTAACAGTCTTTGGTGCGGAACTCTATCAAAAGCCTTACTAAAATCTAAGTAAATAATATCAAATTCATTATCGTGGTCAACAGCCTCAAAAGCTTTACTGAAGAAAGTTAATAAATTCGTTAGACAAGACCGACCTCTTGTGAATCCATGCTGAGTATCATTAATCAAGCTATGCTTATCGAGATGGCTTCTTATAATCTCAGCTATAATTGACTACAATTGAGGTCAGGTTTATTGGGCGGTAATTTGACGGTAACGACTTGTCCCCTGTTTTAAAAATAGGAATTACATTAGCCATCTTCCACATATCAGACACTACACCTGTTTGAAGAGATAAATTAAAAATATTAGTTAATGGTTCACAGAGTTCCATTTTGCATTCCTTAAGAACCCTTGAAAAAACCTCATCAGGACCCGGTGACTTATTTTGCTTCAGTCTGTCTATCTGCTTCACAACCTGTGATGTTACATAATTTATCTTCTTCTAGCCCACTATAAAAATTAATTACTGGAATATTGTTAGTGTCTTCCTGTGTAAAAACCGAGAAAAAATAATTATTTAAAATCGAGCACATTTCATTCTCTTTGTCAGTAAGATGCCCTTAGTTATTTTTAAGGGGACCTATCTTATCTCTAACCTTTGTTCTATAGACCTGGAAAAAACTTTTTGGGTTAGTTTTAGAATCCCTAGCTACTTTAATTTCATAGTCCCTTTTAAGATCCCAACAGAACGAGGTGAGTAGTCCACACGCACAACCTGGTTATGGGAAAGAGGTAATTGGCCAGCCCTTTGCTCTGAGCTCGCCACCACCGATTGGAATGCTATTCTCCAAGGGGATGTTGACAACCAAGTGAAAGTCTTCACTGGACACATCCTTAATCTACAACAAGAACACATTCCTCACCGGCAATATGTGACAAAGCCTACAGATCAGCCTTGGTTTGACTTTCGTTGTAGAGAGGCTGCTACTGCTAAGCACAAAGCATGGTGAAGGTATAAGAGACATCCTACCACCTATAATAGGAACTTGCACAGGCAAGCCTGTAGGCATATGGGTGACGTTCAAAAGTGGGCCATTGCTAAATGGGAGGTGGACACTAAAAGAAAGCTAGCATCAGGTAGGGTAGGCTCCAAAACCTTGTGGTCCCTGGTCAAGGACAGACAAGGTTATCTGCCTGATGAACTCATTCCACCTCTAAATCGACAGGATGGGACCACCTCTACTAGTAGTCAAGAGAAGGCAGACCTCTTTGCTGAACACTTTGCTACCAAAATGCAAGTTCCTGATCCAGCAAGGGACCCCCCCTTGGCTGCTGCAAGAACTGTGTCAAAACTGTCAGTGGCGACAATAAGGCAGGAGGAGGTGCATTTCCTTCTTAAATCACTTGACCAAGAAAAGGCTGTGGGCCCAGACAAGTTGAGCCCAAGATTGCTGAAAAGATGTGCAGACCAGCTAGCAGCACCTCTAACTCGCATCTTTCAGCACTGCCTAGTACAGTGTAAATGGCCCTCTCTATGGAGAGAGGCAAATGTAGTCCCTGCTCACAAAAAGAAGAGCAGAGCAAAAATCAGCAACTACAGACCAGTGTCACTCCTGTCAATCACTGGTAAGATCCTCGAGACAATAATCTCAAGACAAATGGCAAAGTTTTTGACTACCACTCACTACTTTGTGATCGTCAATATGGCTTCAGGAAAGGTTACTCTGCTGCTGATCTGTTGTTAAACCTCTCCACTAAGTGGCACCAGTCACTGGATAAATCCAAAGTCAGTTGTGTGGTAGCACTGGACATTGATGGCGCTTTCGACCGGGTGTGGCACCAGGGCCGCTTAGCCAAACTTTCAAGCACTGGGAATTGCAGGCTCTACGTTATGTCTCCTCAGTGATTACCTTCATGGTAGATCTCTAAATGTAGTTGTCAATGGAACGGAATCAGTAAGACATCCTATTGGGGCAAGTGTTCCACAAGGAAGCGTGCTGCGACCATCCCAGAATCACATGCATATGCAGACGACTGTACACTGACATTCACTTATCCAAGAGAAGAAATGCCAGCAGCTCTAAGCTACATCAATCACCAGCTGAGAGCTATATCAGCTTGGGGAAATAGATGGCAAGTAACATTTGCACCTGAGAAAACGCAAATGATGATCGTCTCTAGGCACCATGATGGTAATGCTGGTGCAGTAGTAAGGATGAATGGGAGGGTGTTGGCACCTGGAGAAGAAGTTGATATCCTTGGGGTGAAATTTGACTCCAAGCTAACCATGAAGAACCATGTAAATCTTGCAAACAAGGCAGCCAGGAAGCTTACAGCACTTTGCCGTATCTCGCATCTGCTTGACAGTAGGGGTTGCAAGATTCTGTACGAGGCACAAGTACGCTCACACCTTGAGTATGCTCCAATTTCTTGGTTTGCCTGCCCCCCCTCTCATCTGCGACTGCTTGACAGAGTAGAGAACAGAGCAAGACGTTTCATCTCTCGCCTGGACCCATCCTGGATAGATCTGTCATTTCAGCAGAGCCTTCAAGATAGGAGGGATGTGTGTGGCCTTACTGTTATGTACATGGCCAATATTGTCAAAGTACCACACTTGGATCCACTTCGAGGACAGCGTGAAACAAGCTTTTATGCCACAAGACGGGCAGAAAGTAGCAACTTCACTCTGGCTGTACCCTTCTCCAGAACATCACTCCATCTGAGATCATATATACCCAGGATGACTCGAGTATGGAACACATTCGTACAGCATAATGATGTCAACGAGATAAAGTCAGTTGATCAAATGAAAATGCTGGCCCACAGATGGCTCCAACTTCATCCTGTTCCCTACTTGTATGTCTCATAACAATAAAAATGCTTTCAAATGAGCTGATGTAGGTAACAGCTCTTAGCTTGTCAATAAAGTTAGGAATCCTTAACCTGTAAATAGCTTGTCAATAAAGCTAGGGATCCTTAACCTTGTCAAACCCTGTGTAAAAAAATAAAAAAAATAAACAACTATAAAGAGAGAGATACTCCCTGTACAGGTGAAGGCGAAGGATCACAGAGCTTCTCAAACTGGCCAGTCTATCTGAAATACAGAAGGAGGAACTGGCTAGAGAATTAGAAAATATGGAACTTGAGGTTAATAAATACTACACGATCCAAGAAACACACGAAGAACTTACAACAATATTTGAAATTGAAAGAAATGCAAAATATTTCTTTTTATAAGCCAAAACTAAAGCAAAAGCCTTATCCAGTACTTTGCCCTTTCTTAAATGACATGGGACTTACATTGATATGCTGAAGCCTTAGCATTACTCGGTGTTCAGCTTCCCGTTAGTCAGAATAAATGTCGACAATGTGAAGGAAGTTTTATTGACCAAAACTCATTTTTTTAATATCTTCAGAATCTCTGACATAATCCTA